>NC_052961.1:17620795-17920795 GCF_013358895.1 Oreochromis aureus | reverse complement strand
CACAGTACATCACTGCACGGAGAGGGCAAGGGAGACAGAAACAGTGAGAGAGACTGCTTGGCTAACAGGTCCTGAGCTCTGCCCACTTTATGAAATATCTCTAGGATGTCTGGGGGTTAGAGAAAGACACCAGGGTATCATAATAAATCTGGCTCTATGAGGCCCAAGTGTACTGCACGAATAAACAACAGAAAACACACATATGACATCATAGACAAGCACACATACATACTCTAAAGAGCAGTGCTCAGCATGGGCACAATGCCCCAGCCTGTTAATTAGAACCACAGCAGTGTGGCTAGTGACTGGCTCCAAGAGCAGGTTTGTGACAGAGTTTGTGATCAGCAAGACACACACTCGTGCTCGTAAACACATTACACACGCCCTGTGTTGACCACAAAGTCTGAAAAGCTTGCCAACATTCTCCTCATCACAGCTGAATAATATGTAGTCTGCATCAGAAGTGGTTTCTGGGTAAACAAATGGGCCGGCGCAGAAGAGGGATTTACAGTTTATTGTGCCATTATGCTATTCATTTCAAAGTCCATGTGCAACGTAAACAAATTTAGGTGCTAAAAAACCATTTTAAGTGAAAACATCTATGTGCTGTGTCGGTCTGTGCGCTGCGAATACACTGAAGCCCTCATTAACCAACTTCTAATCTATTAACAGACAAAATGCTGTGAGCTTACTGTAAACCATTCTTGATTGAATGGATACAATCAAAGGATATAGTTCAATTAAATAACAATCAAGGAAATAACAGAGATAAACAAGAACACATACAGAGAGAAGAAAAGGAAGTCAAACACTCCTGTATTTGATTCCACTTAGGCTGGTTTTCACATTATCAGTGTCTAAACAGACTGCCTGAAAAATAATTCCACAGCGACACTTACTATACGAGCTAAAACTCTTTGAAATCTGTACAACCCCATGCAGGACTCGAAATGTTGCTCTTGCAAGCCAAGAGAAATATATAACAACAAATGCAAAGGCTCAAATGTTCAATGGCAGAGGTACAAATGTGGCATCCACTGCATAACAGTGCAGTACAGCTGGACATTCACAACTGTCCTAACTGTGAACTCTTAACCAGCAGCCAGTGCCAACGAAATGTAAACCCGTATCGATCTTTAAGCCTGCTGTGCAAACAAACATGTAAATGGGAACCATTTTTTAGCCTCCAGCGCCAAGATGATAATTTTTTAGCCTATAGTAACAACACATGTGAGCTAGCAACAACTTTAAACATGCAACAAAGCTAGGAAAGATGGAGTCCCTCTGAAATCAAGCCAGTCACTTCAAGACAGAATGTATATATTGCTAGACTAGGATATGACATCTCCATGGCGATGCTGTGTAAAGCAATTCACATCAAATTCATTCTTTGTTGAAGCGGGTCTGCAGTTAAAGATCGCTGGCACCATTAAACCATGACTGCAAATCCATAAACAAATCACTAAAGATTTGTGTAGACAAGAAAAATAACACCATTATTCAATGCAACAATTTGCTTCAGTTTCTCAGCTTCTTTACAGTAACGTCTTTGCCCTGGAAGAATGTTAACTCAATGGGGTTTCAAAAGAAGCACATCGGCCAGCAAGGTGATTTTTCTTTTACTGTGAGTGGCAGCAGTCTTGCTCTGTACTGGTGAGGTGAGGCTCTATGGTGACCAGCTGTTCTCTCATGTTTCCAAAAAAACAACAAACAATAAGTGTTTACAACTAACATCCAGCTCATCTATTTACCCATGTGGAGTAAGTCTGTTTGGTTGACCTTGGATCACATGGCAGCTGTTAAGCGCAATGATTATGTCTACACTGTATCCTCCTATTCATGTAGACACATGCAATACTGTCTTAATTAACTGCTTTATTCATTGTGTTATTGTATACACAAATCTGAGTCTTAAGTTGGAGCATTACAGATCTTCATTTGGCCCAATTATTGTGTTTATTTGTTCGCAGTTTTCCTTTCTTATTTTATCTGAAGGCCTTGATTGTGATAGAAAGATTAAAGAGAAGAGGAGGAGAGAAACTGAGGATACACCACAGAAAAGAGTCACATACAAATCTAATATTAGAATAACACTCAGCAAGTACTGATTACATCCCACTGAGACTTTACATCGCATGGCATGTGCACAGTATGCCACATTTATGGTTGTTTGATTTCTCTGTGCATAGCTTTGTTATCTGTTATTGCATTTCTATTCCAGCCCTAATCTTTGCATGTATTTGCCCAGCACTGTTTTTTCTCCTTTCCTTATTGAAATTAACATTTTTCACTCTGCCTTCACCCTTGCATTCCTTGACCTCTCCCCCCATTAATTCTAAGGCCACCTCTACCATCGGGGCAGTGCCTCTTCTGCCACTCAACTTTTCCATCGCTCCATTCCTCTTACATTTGAAACCTTTATCCTCCTTATTCTATACATCATTCCCTCCCTACGCCCGGCCCAGTTACAGACATGGACTAATCCTGTCTATGTTCACCATAGACTTCCCCTCTACCAGTACCTCATTCTCTCCCTTACTACATACAGATAGACCACACTAGATGTGGTCCTAAGTCTATAAATTAGGATTTTATGTCATTAAATTATGGCTGTGAGTCACAGTAAAGCATGCAAATTAATTAAACCATAAGCCATATCCTAGCTTCCTGAAAGACTAGCATGCCTGAAAGGGTAAAACTTTCCACATTATTCCACACCAACCAGCGGTGTTCGAGTTTCACATTTTTCAAGATGTTTTTTCCTTTACATCTTCCATCCATCCAGCAACAAACAGGACAACATCTCTCTGAAACTCAATTCTTGAGTGTTGACTAACAGAATGATTTTCACCTTTTCTTTTTTTTTGATACTTACAGTGCTTTTCCCCATCACTCCTACCTTTTCTGATAAAGCTTCTTCCAGTGTAGCCAGAGCCGTATCTGTGTTGCTGGAGTCGGTTTGAAGGCCCTGAACCCTTTCCCTCAATCCAGCCACCTGTTTGTCTTTGTCCTTTAACTGTTCCAACAGGTTCTCAATCTGGGGAGAAAGAACAATGAGAGTGAAACCAACAAAATCACATCAGTGGAATATTGTTGTTAAACAAACAGAAAATATTCATCATGACTGATGGAGTCACACAAAAGTTTAGACCAAACTTGGAAAGTTAAGTAGCATTTTTACCCAGTTGTAACCAACTGAAGTCTTACAACCGGAGATTGTTTGTACCCATGAACCGCATAAATACTTTTTGGCCCCTGATGACCCATCTAGAAGAGGAATCAAAACACTGAGTAGTGTGTAGAGCTTCTGACTGCATTTTCTTGCAGTTTTGTCGTCCATTCTGATGTGACGTCTAGGAGACAAGCAGCAGTGAAAGCCTCGATACAGCTGTTTGCATCACAAGAATTATAGATGGATGCACAGCAAGTAAATACATTTATTGTATGTCTGTGCAAAGGATGTATTGAAACAGTAAAAACACCAGTGCACTTCTCTGTGGCTGTGGAATACTTATATTATTCTATGTTTTAATCTACTGGACCACAGCTCTTGTGTTTCTTGTCACTTGTATCAAATAAAATATCTTTATTTTTTTTTTCTTTATATTACCGTGTGTAGAACAAGTGTTGCAGATGGTTTCCTGTCATTTCTACAGTTTCTTGCTGTATTCTGTGTGTCCTGAGCTCTTACAGGGTCTGACCCACTATCAGAAAGCACTGTCAAAATTTGTTGTAATTTTTAATCATCAGTAAAACTTAAAAATCAATTTTTACATCTGGAGTAGTGTAAATACACCTATTTATGCAATTATAATAGTGTATCTTTCTGCTGCTGCTGTTGCTGTATTTGTACTGTCATGCTGTTTTGTGAAATCCACCCTCAGTCACTTTATTAGCTATAACTGTTCACCTGCTTATTAACACAAATATCTAAGCCAATTGCATGGCAGCAACTCATTGCATTAAGGCATATAGGCATGGTCAAGGCAACCCCATTCTGATGCTCAGAATCGGGAAGTTGATTTTAGTGACTTCCAACTTAGCATTGTTTTTGGTGCCAGGCAGACTGGTGTGAGTATTTGAGAAACTGCTGATCTACTGGGATTTTCCCACCCAGCCATCTCTAGGGTTTACAGAGAATTATCTGAAAGAGAGAAAATAGGCAGTGAATTGCAGTCCCCTGGGCATAAATTCTTTGTTGACGCCAGAGGTCAAAGAAGAATGGACAGGCTGCTTCCAGCTGACAAGAAAGCAAAATAACTCAAATAATCACTCGTTACAACCAAAGTATGCAAAAGAGCATCTCCTTCAAGCAGACTGGCTACAATGGCAGAAGACCACTGTGTACCATTCCTGTCACCTAGGAACAGGAAATTGAGGCTGTAATTAACATGAAAAGTGACGTGTGGTGTAATGAGAGATCTGCACCATGGATCAACTGTGGTGCTCACATGACAGCAAGAAGCAAAATCTCCAGAGAGTACAGTGGACAGCAACTCCCATTCCTTGAATCTATGTCCAACAGACAGTGTGGCATTAACGACATCCGCTTTATCAGTTTAGTAGTTTTATACTAAGAGTTAATTCAGTCCATTGACTTGCAGGACATCTGCCTTTTTGCGGTTAACCTCATGTTGCTAAAGTGGTGGTGTAATAGTCAGTTGTGGTGTTCAGCTGCCTTTATCTGATGAACATCTGCAAAACAGAACAAAAACATGGACGCACACACACAAAAGCACACAAACACAAAACGCTCTGAGCTGTACCAAAACAAAACACTAACAGATGCAGCTGGAGCAGGATACAGTGCCATGCAATGAGACTCCAGAGGTCTAAAAATTAGTTTCAAAGGGACATTACATCTGGTGATAATGCATGTTAATATGGTGACAGCGACTTGTACAAGCTCATCTGATATTCCCTTGAATTCTGGATTAATATAATTATCATGACAAAAAGTATTAAGTCAAAAAGTTCTTCTTCTTTAGTAGTTTTTTTTTTCAACAGACAAAGTGTCCCATTCCCTCACTGCTGCAATGAATTAATAACACAATTGACCCAAGTGATCCATTCTCAGATCAGGGCTTGTAAGCCTAACCCTAACCATTGTACAACAAAAGGGATTCGTTATTTAATGAACATGAGATTCCAATTTTTAAAAAGCACTCCGGGCCACCAAGAGACCACAATTTTACTGCAAAAGTGGCAGGGTAAAAAAAAAGTCCATTTGGGAGAAGAAGTTGCATTCCAGTCATGGGTACATAGATAGATAATGTTCAAATCTCTGCAGCTATTTTACAAATGAATCCAATTAGACTAGACTTTGGTGTTTTCTGCTCCCTGGAGGGCAAGAGTGAGGATTTAAGGGAGCCATCTTGGTTTTGGCATTTGAGGGAAAGTGGTAGAAGGGGCTGGAAAAAAGCAGCCAAGACCCCTCGGCAGATCTTGATAGGTTAATAACAGTCATTACACAACCAAGCTAAAGGCTCTGGTAGGTTAGTCCACGACCGATAGAAACATTAAAGCCTTCAGGGAATGATGGGAAAGCTTCACACTACCAGACTTAGATAAAGTTCCCAGTAATTCATGATTGCCATGGGTGTGTTTGATGGTATTTTAGGATGGACACTGTGAGAAAGAAGGGAGGGGTATATGGGTTGCTCCATTCATTCTTTCATGTTTCTCTCATTTGAAATGAATGGACCAAAGAAGTACTTTTATTTACTTCACTTAACTGGGATGTAGGTGCACGCAAGTCAAAGCAACAAACGCACAATTCTTGGTCAAGGCTGACAGATTATTCGAGACTTAACACTGTAACACAATGCAAGAAATAAAGGAGGAAATACATGAAAACCAACTTTGTGGCCTCTGGTTGTAGGGACTCAGTTGGCCAAACGCACACACCAAAATATACAGTACACATGCACTCATGCACACTCTCGCTCCCTGTCCCTGTGGGCTACATAGAGCCCTATTTTAGGCCAAATTGAGCGTGTCACCCCTGGTCCTTAGATAAATGATTACATTCTTCACCAGTCTTAAGTTTGCTTTGGCCTGGTCCTACAAAATAACAACCGCTCGATGAAATATTTAGCCTCGTCGCTTGGCCCGCTGTTAAATTGTGCAGAAAAACGTTAGAGGCAACTTAAACCTTATACCAGCGGATCAAAATAAGCCAAGCGAATCGCGGATATGGGAAAGAGGGCAAGGAATTCTATCAGAATTCTCAAACTTCAATCGCGCACTCTTAGGAGAAATGTCTTGTGTGGACAGGCGAGAAGCAGGGCAGCTGTGTGCCTTTTTGGGAGAGAGGGGGCCTCTCTTCCAGTAGCTCGGTTGTTATGATGAGAACAGCAGTCGCTCATTTTATCTCCCTGTGTATGAGGCGACCTCAAACTAAACTCCCGCATCTCTCTTTCTCTCTCTTTCACGCACACACACGTGCATGCACACGCACATGCACGCACACACACACATACTGAAGCCTTTTATCACTGAACTATTGGGCATATGTCATACCACTCTCCAACCAAACACACCTCCCCATCGAAGCGGACCACCTACAACAGCCATCTTCCAGACCAGGCACTGCGATGTGGACTCTCTTATTCAGTAAGTGTGTGTCCTCTTGAGAAATGACGTCTGTCTCAGTCATCTCCCACACACATGGCGCTCTGTTTTTTACAGCCATACTGTTTATCAAAAAGCTGATATTGCAGGAATAGGTTCTCATTAAAAGTGGGAGTGCTGATGTATAGTTACCTATCACTGACCTTGACTCTGAAGATGCTATTGATAGTTGGAGTTCAAACATGCAGCTAAAAAAAATGAAACACAGCAAAGCACTTTATTCCATTTGTTCGATGTTCTTGCAAATCCACTGGGAACCGTGTTTTTGCATTACAGTTGTAGTCTGTTAAATATAATTAACACAAGCTGAGTTCTAATGTAATGGGAAAGAAGTATCAGGCTCTGTGTCTCTGGCAAAAAATGGTAATCTAAAAGCAGCTTGTTCCGGAGCAGAACCACAAACCCGGTTGACCCGTCTGTCGTCCATCCAACTAAGAACTAGAACTCTGCGGCTGCCAGAGGAATCATTTCTCCAGAACACAAAGGAGACCAGGGTGGAGTGTGACCACCATAAAAATACAATCATTTGTATTTTTAAAACGCTTTTGTACCAATAAAAATACCAAACAATAATTAGGTGCATTTTCTGAAAGGCAACTTACTTGTCATCGCCTCTGAAAATATGACGGCGACAACTGTAAAACCCAAAGATCCTGGCGCTGACATCTATGCGCGCATGCTTTCATATGCTCAAACACACACACACACACACACACACAGCAAAAACATAGAGCGGCAATAAAAGCAAAGTGAACAACATGCAGTAACTGTACGCGTATTTCTCTAGAGAAATCTAGGTCACCGTTAAACAGAAACAGTACGGACATCTACATGCTGGAAATATCATACTGCTACGTCAAGCACTCCGCAATCACACGCAGCCATGGTAGCGTATGCTCAAATGTGTGCGCACGCATATTGTTCCCATCTCCAGCCATCAAAGGCTGTTGATTCCTGGATTAATAAAGGGCTCCTTCCTGCTTCTGAGCACTCAGACATGGCTCTTCAAAGAGAAACACAGTCTATGTCATGAAGAACAGGGAACACGGTGACCTTTTCAGTGTGAGGTGGGTGTGTTTGCACTTCATTTAACCCATGTCCCACCATCACCCCCCATCTCTGTCTATGAAATGCAACAACATGGGTAAAACTGGCAGACTGGAAAGACTGATAATATGTATGTTGGCGCCTCCATGTGGTAATATGCTGTCATAAGCCTATTATTTGACAGTTCCCTGTTTCATTTGGAATGGATCATTTAGATTTAATGTTAGGGATTTGTTTTCAACTGTGTGATCTCTGCAAAATAGATTAATTACCACTAAGTTGATTAATTTCCTCAAAGTTCTTTGAAGTGTGTATATACAGTCTGTTATCTTGTTTATCCTCACTTTACAGAGCAGGGTGACACAAAGGACATAATGTCTTCTCTGGCTTCAGATTTTAACTACACAACCTGGAAATCCACGAACACTCAAAACACTGTTTCGTTTTACTTTTGGCAGCAATACCAGGAAGCATCAACAATGCAGAAAAGGAAATTACCACCATTCACTAACAGTTTCCCCAGCAGATTCACCAGTGCTGAGGTGTATGGCTGGGAATGTGAATGCCAACATGACACAGAGACCTTCAGCACCTTTCCCATATGCCCCTCGGACAACATTCCAGCTCCGCTTGAAGATTCATTATTGGTTATCGACCGTAACGGCAAAGCACAATGAAGTCACAAGACGAGTGGTGCCCCACAGACAAATTAAGGGAAGTGTGATGCTCAGGTTCTGAAATCACGCACACTTTGCTTAATGAGGAAAAATTGAAGTCATTTATTTTTAATTTCGCTAATGTACTGCTGCACATCAAAGAGAGCAAATGACACTGTCCATGTGTATAAAGAGGTATATTTTGACCGCCTAGGCTTTAGAGGGAAACTATATATAATATTCTTTTCCAACCTTGCATTCGTGACCAGAAGAATAACACTTATATATTTAATTCCAAATTTATTAGAAATTAATGGCCACAAAAGTAAAGTTATTACAGAGAAACAAGAAAAACAGCTGTTAAACAATGTTGTTACTACTTAATAAAATAATGCAAACAGATTTTTTTTTAGCTCTTTTGATGTGTTGTCCAACACTTGGCTGCAGAAGAGAGCTTAGCTAATTGCACAAACGTGTTCGGCTACTGTGTGCTTGCATGTGACTTTGTGTCAGTGCAATGCCATGAGACCAAAAAGGAGCATGCAGAGGCAGACAAACAGGCAGAGCCAAGAAAAAAAGGACAGTAAAAAAAACCCAACTGAAATGCAACTGGAAGCAAGCGAAAGAGACAGAATTCTCTACGGGTTTCACTACGATTACGACTACGGATTGTAACTCTTAGAGAAGCTTCCTCACCATTACCCCAACATTCATTCTGTTTCTTACCACCAGTAACTGCTCAGAAATACAAAGGTGCTCTGTGTTCTTTAGAGAAACATATGCTCTCATTTGCATGCAGCCACAAAGACACGTAAACATACACAAAAGTAGACAGACATTCACTTTGTGCTCACAGGCAAGCAAGAATACAAAATACATTAAAAAAAACCCTTATAATTCAAGGCTACTTTCTTATATATGTTTACAAGCAAGCAACTCTCATTGTATGAGGTCATTTAAGAGGTCACATTATATTTTAGAAGATAGACAGAAGATAGGAATATCATTTACTGTCCCTCATTTGGGAAATTCAAGTGTTCCAGCAGCAAAGTGACAGGCAGATGGAGCATGCAGTTTCTCAAAAAAGTAAAGAATAAAGTCCAACAGTCAAACAGCTGCTGGGAGAAAGGACCTGCGATAACGCTCGTCTGTGCAACTAGCATGCAGCGGTCTGTCACTGAATGAGCTCTCCACTTCTGCAACAGCTTCATGCATGGGGTGGGAGACATTGTCCAACCAATAAACAAAGGGTGTGTGTGGATACCTGTATTTTAACTGCAAATTTTTTGTAAAATCTACATATAGAAAAAAAAAGAGTAGCTGGTCATACTGCAAGTAATTTTGGAAATGCATGAAAGCATAAAGGGGTGTATGCAGGAGTCCAATTCTGGTTCAACCTCCTTTTTTTCTTTCCTTACAGAAAGTTCTTAAAGAGATATGCCTATACTCACAGAAGCTGTGGTAACAAAAGTATGTTTTCTTTTACCCATTTCTTTTTTTTCCACCAGACCAGCTGACCAATAACAGCAAATTGGGCTTTTCAGAGGGAGCGGGGGCTTGAAGGGACAGGAGCTGAAACTGTGTTGCACACAGAAGGCGCTGCATTAATGAACAGCATGAGAGAAAAAAATATGTTTTCTGAACATGAAAGAAAGGGATTCTGTTAAAGCATAGGCACTAAATAAAATTGGGAACCTCTAAATGAGCATAAAATGACCTCAATACATGAACTAGATTAAAGCAGAACACCCACAAATTTTCTGGTCACATATTATGTTAAATAGGTCGAAAAAAAAAGAATTTGGACAAAGAGGCAACACTGAACAACAGTCTCCAGAGTAAAACACGTATAATAAAGTAGCCAAAGCGTAAGCGTTTCTGCTTCACTAGAGCTTATAATTCAAAAAACAGTTAGAGGGGGAAAAACACAACAACAAAAAAACGTTAGGAATTGAATATTTAACCTCCCACCACCTCAACCTACCAATTGGGGAAAAAAAAGTGCGTGCATACAAAATTATAATAGGGGTCTGAGTAATTTCAGATAAGATCTTGGGAACAAATGAGGGCAGCTGTGAGATGGATAAAAGGCAATGGTTTACAGTTATTTTAACTTTGCTTGTTGGCTAAAAGTAGAGAGGCTTGTTCTGCAGAATATAACACGCAGCCTATCTGAACTACATTTGCAAAAGACCTCTTTAGATTGTTTCGACATTGACACTGACGCAAAGTAACAGATGCATCTAAACAATGGCAACATTTATAGTTAAGAATATTCAAGTAGCCAAATATACCAGGTCTACTGTTTGTGTAGACCTTGTGCAAAGACACTTTGATTTGAATACATACCCAAAGAAGCAGGAAATCATATCCACTTGTATAGTTCTGGACATTCATTGTAACATGTGGCTTATTCTGAACATACAGTTCCAGCCTCTGAGGAATACAGGCACACAATCAGATTGTGATTATTATCACGAATGTTGGGCTGGGGTCAGGCGATGGGGGCTACATATAACATTTACACATTTGACAAGTAGACGTCCTCCCCCTCTCTCCACGCATTCTTCCAGAAAGTCATTCACTCAGAAACCTTTCACGTGCATTCATACATACCAATTAGACACGAACCCACACACGTGTAGAGATACAACACCCATCGACCTGCAGACAAAGGGAATGACGGAGATGCAGACAAAAAGACGAAGCAAGCATTGTTTTCCCACTGATTTATTCTGGTTGACCAAATAGCAAAATGAGCAGGGAGAGACTCCTGCAGACCCAGAGTGGTTCAATGAAGACAGATTGCACTTGTGCAAGCTAGGCCGTACGTGAATGTGTCTGTGTGTGTCGGCCAAGTTGATCCACGTCCACGATCTTTAGACTCAAGACCCTATCTCTGCCCCCCTCAGCTGCGGAATGCTGCAATGATTGCTGGGTAATTACCCTGATGCTTTAGTCCTCTGCTCCCAGCACCATTAGTATTAAATCTTTTCTTCTTCTTCACTTTGGAGGGAGGCAATGGCCGTCCTTTGATCAGAAAGAAAGAAAGAAAGGAAGGAAGAAAGAAAGAAAGAAAGAAAGACTGGCCACCCTGCAGGGACCACAGCAGCTGTCTCCACCTGTGGCTTCTGACCCAGGCCCACTTTACAGTCATCTGGTCAGACAAGTGAAATACAGTGTACAGTCGTATAATTCAACTCCAAGTTCGGTGGTCAAAGTTTGACCCACTTTCTCCTGATAGTATTAGGCATTAATTTTAAGTGCCTGTCTTAGATGCTGAATTATGAAACACTAATACTAGACTGCCAGCAACTTTGGTTGAAACAGGTCAGCTTGAGTTATAGCGTGTCATCATCATGATACAGTCAGATTTGAGCTCTTCATTGAGTTGGAGAATCATCAAACACATTTGATTACTTGAACTGAAGTATGTATTTGTGGTCAGGCAAAAGATGGACTGGAATAGCTGGGGGCTGACATATGGCCCAATGCTGGGGTTGTCTTGACTGATGTGTAGCCTGGCTCCAATCAGCCAGCTTCAGGCTCTCACCATTAACCCTGGCTGATTGCTGATAGGAACAGAGGGGGATACAGGGAGGCCTATCACAGGCAGTTTACCAGAACCTCCCCAGCTACGATGGGCTTATCTGCAGCCGTGTCTCTGCACTGTGATTGGTCAGCTGGAATCCATTAGGATGAAAGGCATTGGTGGCCTCATCACAGATCTATCAAGATCACACACACTAAAGCAGGAACATGAACGTAGACGTGAAGAGTTATCTGCACGGATCTCTGAGCTGCTGCACACACAAGCAGTCACCTGGAATACTTACACTGAATCCTACAGATGTGTCTCGCAAAGGAATATACTGTATGTAAAATAGATGAGCAAACTGACTGGCATGCAGCCGATGTAATCAGAGGTCTTCCAATAGACCTGCTGGAACACCTTTCCCCCCTTTTCCCCCTAGAATCATGAGTATATCTTTGCTTTGGCACATCGCACTATTATGTGTGTTTAGCAGTAAGAAGTCCTGATTTTGTTTTTTGTTTTTTTAATGGAATATATTTGGCTTGGACTGTTGACATGACAAAAAAAGCAGTTCAAACGGTAAATATAAAACTTTCTAAAATAAGCAAAGCTTCCTGGTTTGGATTAGAAAATCTACTTGTTAAGAAAGAGTACAAAAGATGCCAACTTTCAACCCTTTCTAGATTTCTATATCAAAACCTGTGGACAAGTTTCCATCAGTATTAAGGGCTGATCTTACACCAAAGTGTCACCAGACATAATAACCCGTTTTAATTGAAAGCGCTTATTGACAATGTCAGCCCTCCTCTACGTGGCCTCAGCCCAGCAGCTGCAAGTTGATTTAGGCAGGCAACTAAAGTTTCCAGACCAGAATGTGTTAGCATCACTCCAGATAGACATTTTAATCATGTCTGAGCCCTCCAAGCAACTAATTATACTAAAATTCACCTGGGAAGAGAGCACAGAAAAAGAAAACGAGAGGAAACACATGCAGCAACGGGGGAACAGTTAAAGGTAAGTGAAGCTGTAAGATGCACTGTGAACTTGTAGAGGTGGAAAGTAAGGGATTTTGCAGTATACTTAGTCTTCAACACGCTCAGCCATTTGTGTATCACTCAGACCTGTGACTGAAGCCACCATGTGACTATTAAGATATCTAATTTGGAGTTGGGGTAGAAGTCAGGGCCTATACCTCCCTGGGTCACCTAGGAGAAGGTGACTAATTTTAAAAGACACAATAACCTCAACATCACTGATGATGTGTCTCATCATTTTAAAAAAGATGTGTAGCACACTTGGTATCACTGTTTTGTTAAGAAGGTTAGAAAAGGTAACTGTTTGACATGCACAGTGATAATCAGATGCACACATCTGTTTGTCTATTTAGCTAACTACCCTAGCCTAACTGTAACCATGACAACAAAAGGACCAATTCAAACTCCTACCTTGGCCGTAAAATATGCCTAATTCTAACCTCAACTCTAAAAAACTCTTAAGCCTAAACCAGCCTTTGTCTCAAAGGCCAGAAGGTCTGTCCAAAAGGGACAACTAGTCAAAACGCCCTCACTTTCCAAAACTGTCTTCACTTCCAAGGTCAGCACAGCTATTCTTGTCAAGTTGCACTGACATTTCACTGTGGACAGCCTCACCCAAACCCTAACCCCTTCATTAGGACCAGGCTTTGGCCCCCATGAGAACTACTGGTCTCGACAAGGTTGGTGGACGCGGAAAAAGCCTGTTAAGATGTAACAAAAACGCACACACCTACACACAAACACACACAATAAACACTGTGTCAATGCTGGACTAATATTTTCCTTTCTATCAACATGCAGGATTTTCGTCTTGCTATCCATATGCATTACACTCAACAGTACTAGTGTGTTGGGACGATGTATAAAATATTTGGGAGGAGAAACGGCAAAGAGAGAAAGTGGAACATTGAAGGTTGTTTTGGGATATGAAGTTTAGAAAATATCTATGTGGGTACAAAAGGTGTAAAATCTACAAGACATTAAACAACAAGAGACATAAAAATTAAAATCTTTCAACCAACGTGAAAGCTCATTAACATAAAACATTCAAGAACAGAAGAACAATTGCTCCAGAGAGACAGTGAGCTGAGTGGGGGAGAAAAAGAAGAAATGCATAAGGCCAGGGGACAACTCTATTTATCTTCATATCAATCTCTTTCTCTCTCTACTTTTCTTCACAATCAAAGGGCTAGCCATGTTGATGAAACCAGGCCAGGGCCAGTGATGACACCAGACCAGAGCAAGTGCTGAAAGGGTCTGGCAGAGGATCCACTCAAACAGAGGTTGGTTCCCCTGAGAATGTCTGAGGGAGACCTGCTAAACACTATAATAACTATAAGAGGGGCCCTTGTGTACACGGCATCCTTCCATATAGACGCACAAACATTCACACATAGTGCAGACTGAGCACACGTAATCGAATCTCCCCGCCTGTGGTTGCTATAGGAGGCAACATGATAGGGGATACTATACTTCCATGCATACAGACAGCCTTTTTAAAAGCATGAATATGGATTGAGATGACCACAATGTTTGAACATGAATAACATATGTAAGCCAAAACCGCACCACAACCGGCCATGCATATGTACCTCCCACAGCCCTACCCCCTCAGAGAAAGAGGAAGAAAAAAAAAGAACCAAAAATGAAAAAATAAATAAATAAATGCATCATTATGCATTGGTCATGGTCTCATAGACCAAGGGCTTGAACAGAGCTTCCACTGTTCTGCATGATACACAAGACCAAAACGCCCACCCAACTTTTTCTTTTTTCATTCAAAGACCGTTTCCTCATTATTTTTAGTTAAATTAAGCCTCTTGCTATTAAAATCACCCCAGGGCTCAAACTATAGCAATGACATCATGGTACCATGCAATAATTCATGGTGAACATCCATGTCGATGCCAGCAAGAGAAAATTCCTCTCACTCTCTTGAAACAGAGAACAAGGCAGTAATGGCACATACTGCAATTTAAGCTAGTCTGTGTCGCAACGTCTGTGTAATAATTTTAAAAAAGGGGTCAAAAAGCACCACATGTCAGAAACCCTTAAATAGCAAATTCAAAAGGGCCTTACAGATATAAACATGGCTTTACTGCATCTTTATGAAGTTGTTAATTCATTAATACATAAAATGAAACCAATTAATCTGTTGAGGAAAGCTAAATATGTTATTAATTAGTATGTTTAGATGAAAACTAAACCAGAAATTCCACAGAAAAGAAAAACTGCAAGAAAACAGTAATTATTCAAAAATCCAAGATAACACAGGAGTGGGTGGGGCATATCAAAGAACGCTAAACTGCAACGAAGAACATGCGCGTAAACGAGACTGACACCGCACACTGGATTCCTGTTGTCCTGTTTTCATTTACATTTGTTTTTTCAGCTTCCTCCAGTCCGTATCGTATTACACTCACATCCAACAGGCTGTTCTTGCTGTTAGATACAACGACACACACACACACACACACTGACCCACACAGGAATCCAATATCATGCACCAGTTGACCTGTCATCAGCCTTTATCATTCTCACCAGCTCTCTGGGTGGCGGGACCTGTTTGTAGTGAAGACAGAGAGCCTGTCGCAATAAAACAGATGCATCATCTGAACCCTCAAAGCTCTTTTCATCAGCGGGGGAACATATATGAGAGATTAATAGCTCTATGAAATCTGTTTAGTTGACTCATTGGAAGCTGAAAATTTTATGAAGAGGTTTGGCACTTTCCATAGGATTTAATCTAAACCTCATTACATCGTGTCATGAAAGTAAAAACAGTGCTTGTACACAGCACATGGTTTAGTTATTGAAATAATATTCACATGACTTTTTTTTCCTTTTCTCCAGCTGTGCGGTTTGTCATATCAAAATGTCCCTAGTGACGGAAATGCAACCCTACGTTTTTTAGATAGAGTTGTCTTTCACGGAAAAAAAAGAAAAAAAAACTTTATTCAGCACTGAGAAGTCTTCAAACACAGCTGGGGGTGTGGGGACTGGTGGTGAAATTACTTCAACAGAATAAGACTGGTAAGGAAACAAGCCACACTCCTGTCTTTCCTCTTGTATACAGATCTGTAAGTTATAGCCCAAGCCTGCTGGGAAACGGGAAATTTGGAAAACAAATCAGTACGAAATGGTCAGTTTACATAGAGTGGTTACAGTGTGTACAAAGTTAGTCAAAAGAAGTGTACTTTTCAAAGGAATCATATCTAGGGATCATGACTAGTATTTCCATTCCATTCCACTTAAAAAATGTGACCCAGATAGCAATAACATTAAGATATCTTTTTTAAAATATTACCATAAAAGGATTAGTCATAACAAATGACATGGCTGGTTCTCCCAAAGACCACATTTTCTCACATTCTTTGGGGTTATTTAGCCATACAAACACATACAGTCATATCTGTCAAGGTTTTCTGGCAACAGAACGCACCAGTTTAAAAATCATGTAAATTACAGAAAAGCTGAAATTGAGTTCTTTCTTTTTCTTTCTTTTGTTTTTAATTAAATTCATTGAATTTGTATTTCATGTCAGCAATCAGATTCAGAAAAAGTGCAACATTTACTCTTATGTTGCATCACATCTTCTTCTTTTAACATCATCCTACAAAAGATCTTGGGTACAAGCTGTTTTAAAGTCTTCTTCTACAAAAAGGTTTCACCTGAATGTCAGAATATGTTCAAAGCACTAATAGCCATAATAGTGGGACAGACGTTTTTCACACCATATGCACGAATACAACCCCACGCCATCACTGACACTGGCTTTCAGTTTTCAGTTCACCATCTTAACTGAACTCAGGCCCAAGGAAGTGGGTGGTTGTTCTGAATGTTACTTTGCATTTTTGTATCTTCGTGGTAAGCTAAAATACATTGTTGGAAAGTTAATACACAAGTTAATAAACCCAATAATTTCCCCCCTTCAGTGTAACTCCAATATATCACCTATACCGACCTGCAGCATAAAAAGTACCTTGTACAGATCAACTGGTTACAACACATTTTGCTGTAAACCCTGGCAAAAAAAAGATTGTTGCAGACCATGATAATGAGACACTGTTATACACTGTATCACTATTACATGCCATTAACTTGGTTCTTTAACGTTGCTGGCAGATACTGCATGTTCTTGGGCTGTGCTTACTGATCTCACCATCTTGCCAAGCGTTACTCTTGTGTCTTGTTGCCATCTCTCTGTGCTTTTCTCTCACGTCTCAACCAGCTGCAGCAGATGGATAGCACCTCCATGAGGCTGGTTCTACCAGAGGTCTCTTCCTGTTCTTTTTCGTGATGGCTGCCAAGTGCATGCTCATTGGGGTTTTCTCTCTAATACTGTAGGGATTTCACCTTAAAATTTAAAACACCATGAATATGACTGTTGTTGTGGCCTGCACTATATAAACTGAGTTAAACTGAGTAAATAGCCGTTTAGTTGACCCTTCCCCAAGCATACACCAAAGCCAAAACAACTGAACCAAACAAGCAAATACAAAATAGCTTGACTGGATTAAACCACAAACCTCTGGTAGAGACAACCAAACTAATTCCGCCCTTTTGTGCTTCTAAAAGAATTTCAATGACATGGTGTGCTTCAGAAGCAAAAAGTTGGCAAAAATTTCCATGCCATTTCAGAAACAACAGACCTCCTAAAAAGGAGGCAAACTATCACTTCTACCCGGAAAAAGAGACACGGAAGAAACCTTTGTGCAAAGAGGCACAGATAAACAAGATGAAAGAGGAGCCAGAGATGAAAAAGCAAAGAAAGGCCAGAAATTGAAAATCTGAACGTGAACTCAAAGTCAAACTGCACTCAACATTGAGCTCACAGTCTTATGAGACGAGGAATGTCTTCCAGCTGGCAAGGGAGGACACAGAAGAAGAAAGAAAAGCCTTTAGGAGAGGACTCAAGAGTGGTCTTTAGCAGGAAGACATTCAACATAAAAAGAAAGGAGATGGTCATGGCAAGAAGGGCCTACAAGAAAAGTCAGACTTTCAAATGATGAGGGAAGTTTTCCAGCTGGAGAAACTGAACATGAAAACAAAACCCCACTTTGAACAAAGAACCAAGGATGCACTTATGGAGGGCTTTTGATGGCGAAAACAATGAGATGATTGATGATATTAAGTCTTTTAAGATAGAAACGGATGAGACAGCAATGTTGAGGAAGGCCTATTTCCAAGAGAAGAAAGACATTCAGAGCATTAGACAGGCTTTCCAGTTGGAGAAGCAAAACACAGAAAAAGAAATAAAAGTCTTTAATAAATAAATAAGAAGGAAGAAGAAGAAAACCTATACTGAAGAAACGATGACTTTAAACTAAAGAAAGACAACATGAAAATAACTCAGGGTACAATGCACAAAGAGGAAACCCAAAAAAACGATGCGATGGCAGAGAGTCCTTCGAGGTAGAAAAGGAAGAGGTAGCTTTAAAAAGGAAGGGCTACATTCAGTTAAAGACGGGTATCAAGAGTGTGTGATGTTTTCCAGCTGAACAACTAGAAGGAATAGAAAGAACAGCCCTTGTTAGGAGCTTAAGGCTAAATTGAAGTGGATGGGGGCTTTAAAACTGAAAGACAGAAAGGTGTTGGAGACAGAAAACAAACAATGACAACAATAATGGAAAAAGAACAATTTACTGCACTTATTTGTCACCACACACACAGGAACCACTTTGTCAACAACAAAGGTTTTCTTTGAGTCAAGAATGGAAATACTCACAACCAAGACACTCACTGTGCTGTCAAACTATTTTAGTACTAAGCAGCCAAATGTAAGCAATTTAATTTCACAGAAAATCACCCATCCATCCATCCATCCATCCATAAATCCATCCATCCATCCATCCATCCATCCATCCGTCCATCCATCCATCCATAAATCCATCCATCCATCCATCCATCCATCCATCCATCCATCCATCCATCCGTCCATCCATCCATCCATAAATCCATCCATCCATCCATCCATCCATCCATCCATCCATCCATCCATCCATCCATAAATCCATCCATCCATCCATCCATAAATCCATCCATCCATCCATCCATCCATCCATCCATCCATAAATCCATCCATCCATCCATCCATCCGTCCATCCATCCATCCATAAATCCATCCATCCATCCATCCATCCATCCATCCATCCATCCATCCATCGAACTGGAGTTTAAGGGGTGAGTATAGGAATTTTGAAACAGGAACCTTCTTACAGTGAAGCTATACTATCAATTTTAAAATAAATTCACTGAAATTTGTACATTTTTAACTGACACTGCAATACGTTTATTAAACTATTTGTAGAATCAAAATGCTATTTTTTGTGTATGTAAAAACAATGGGAAAGACAACTGATCCACAGTTTAAAACACCAGGCACACGTCTTCATTCAAATCACTCTCAGTCACTTCGCATTTCAATTCATTCTCACGTTAACACATATTTCAAACATTTTCATCATATTCCTGCTGACTTTTTTAAGGGTGTTGCAGAACTTCTGCCTTTTAAAGTTTACTGTGGCATGATGAATGAGGAGCACGTCTGCAGCAATAATATTTGTAAAGGAGAAAAGGAAACACACAAAAAGATATGGATAAAGAGGGAGGCTTTCTGCAGAGAGATCAAATATACACCAACGAAGAAAAAATACTTGCTGGTGTTAAAACAGCCATCAACACAATGATATGAAGGAAAAGCAAAGCATTTGCAGTAAGCCCACGTTTGAGCGTGTACTGGTGAAAAGTGATGGCGGAAAGCACAACAGCAAACCATGAAACATCCCTAATAACAGGGCTTTTGACTTATAGCCACTTTGCATTTAAATGGAACAGCTATAGTAAACAGGGCATTTTTAGAGAACAACTTCACACCCAACTGGAGTGTGGAACAGTGATTAGCTAAAAGCAAGCATATTGCTTTAAATAAATGCTATAAGGAGGAGTACAGCACAGTATACGCAGTGCATAAAGATCCTCAAACCTTGTGGTTACACAAACAAAAAATTATGTTTATTTTTAGAACAATCACATGCACGCATACACCCTGATGGCACTTTATTTGACCTTTTGTGCTCCTTTTCATTAAACTCAGCAAGTGGGAGAGAGGGAGAAGACAGAGACAGACCTCTAATTTGAGGACATGAGAGGAAACAAGGAAGATGAGAGAAGACCTTTATGTGTATGTAATTGGTCTATAGAGGAACTGCCAGCATGCACACCACAGGTGGCCGCCAGCCCGGTTTAAATAGCCATCCTCATTAAGTCCTCTGAGACATGCCGTGCAAGTGTGTGCAAGCAGAAAGAGAGGGTCATGTGTGGCATCTGGGACCAAAAGTACGATGTTTCTTTAATTCATCATTCCCATTTACTGCATAGTACAAGTTTACACACGGAGGTACTGTATATATGTTCAAAGACAGTGATGAAAACTCTGATTAGCCAACCTCCAGTCAGTCAACGATTCGCTTTCAGTGTTTAATCACAGACTTCATTTCTAATATGGCTGACTGAACTAGAAAAATATTTAGCTGATTTAAATCAATAAAACTGCCAGTCATAATATGACTTCTTTTTTTCTTTTTTTTAACTTTTGTTACAAAAGTAAGTTCACTCACTGGACATTAGACTTTTTCTACAATTAAAAAGAGAAAGATTAGGCATTGAAAAGTTTCTGAAATTTCTTTTCTTTAGTATGACTTACCTTGTCCTAAAGTTGACAAAAAGAAATATGCACAACTGTTGCCATTAATGACTACATGGCTGCTGTCAGCATCCTGTTGCATGTGTTAGTTTGAATGTGCAAACCCCATAGGAATTTGGAAATGAACATCAACACAAACAACTGTGTGAAAAACAAGATTCTGGCCTACACTGCGATGCTGCACAGTGATGTCCTGTATGTCACGTATGACTGAGAGACCAGCGCCGTTTATACATTTTCAGTTCAATCCAAGGGTGCAGCCATCTACTGCAAATGGTTGGGGGATAAAAAATACTGTGGAAGACAGCCAGAAGTTACAGCTAGCCTTTTCAACTATTGTTATAACACAATAATATCAGCTCAGTTACTTGTTTCTCATTTTCTTTTTCTTTGTTTTTTGTCCAGACATAGAATTTGCGTGGTAGATAAGTGGCACTGAGAGAATCCATAAATATCACATTGTTTGGATTTTTCCCTGAAAATTCAGCCGGAGACCTGTGCTGAGAATGTCCAGCAAGGTGTCTTTTTAAGTTACATTACAATCCACTCACACTTTTAACAGCAGTTGAATTATTATTATTAGTATTATTATTATTGGTTTGAGTGCTTTTAGAGTGTGTTTAGGCCCAACACTCATTCTCCTTTTGGCTCCATCAATTCCTGTGGGAACAAGTCTGTTTTTCTTTTTTTGTACAATAATAATAAGATGTTTACTTTATCTGTCTCTAATTTATTGATGAGCACTTGGAACTCAGTGGATCAACATCAACACTATGCACTATTGCCACAAGCTTTTCACATGTTAATTTGATTGATTTTTTGTATAAAAGTTTATAATACAATGTGCTGCATTTTTCTCTAAATAGAGTAAATTTAACTCACAACAGATACGTTTCATATGCATTTAAAGTCAGGCTACACTGAGTGAAATAATCCAATGTGTTGTTGCAAATGTTGGCTTTACGTACTTTTTTCTGCAAGACAATAATCTTCCTCTCCTTGACGTCCAGCATGTCCTTCATGTCTCTGATTTCTCCCGTTAGTGTGCTCTTTTCATCAGTCAAGTCCTGCAGCTGTTTGGTCTTCTTGGTCAGGAACTGCTCCTTCTCCTCCAAACGCACTCGCAGAGCATCTACCTACAATTGACCAAGACAAGAAGTTAAGTGCAAATAGGCAGGCATAACAAAACTTTGAAAATGCAGATAAATAGGACACCAAAAGCAGGATCTGCACAACACAAACACTAACAGACAAGTAGCAGGAAAGAGAAAAGCGGACGTAAGCTTCAGAGAGGGTGATATAAACCAGTATTCAGGATATCCAGAATTCATACAGTCAGACAGACAGGCAACCATACAGGTTGAAAGTAATCTATAAAAAGTTGTTTTAAGGCAGACCGTTTGACGATGAATGAGCGCTGAGTGACTGACAGGCAAATGTAGAGAAAAGAGGAAGCACTACACAAAAAAGAGAATAAGAAATGTTACACCGTGATTTTTCCCAGTTCTCGGTCAGGTGGCCCATATGTTATTATTCAGCACTAGAAATGACATTTCTCAACACATTTACTTGTTGACGTTTGGAAGTAGTAAAAGTTCAACTCTGACCTAATGTCCATGATTTGAACCACTGCGGACTGAAGCAAAGTGTGTGTGAAAGAGAAAGAGCCAGGAGCCTGTCCTGTCGTTTGTTATTGAGAGTGTTGTATGATTGGGCCGGCGCTGCCATAGATCAGACCGCTCACACGCTTCACACTCACACATAGAATTTCGACGTGTCTGGCTAAGTGTAGTGAGATGAGAGATATCTGTGCACGTTCCAGCACTACTTATTGGACTTGTATGAGTATTCTGCTGCGCCACCTACAGTGACACATACAGACGAAACCCATTATGCACGCTTTGTTTGTTCTTCAGCAATTTCACTTTATTCCCATGTATAATTTCAGGTGTGTTTTATTTGACTTCAAGAGGACACACACACACATAGATGAAGGGAAGTATCATAAGGCTTGTTAACAGTCATTTTAACAAGCATTACTTGGACACACCGTGAACAGTGTGAAAATAGTTAAAGCAAAAACTCTGTTTTGCTTTCAAACTTATCTCCCAGGTATTTCACAAGGCACTTACTGTGATTCATAAAGGGAGGACGGGCGTTGGAGCAACTGGAGGTAAGATTTAATCAGTTAGTTAACTTCACTTTAGTCAACTGTAACACCTAAATCATTATTCTGATGTATAATAATATTGTTGCACAAACTGTGTGTATTAAATTAATGACACAAAAGGGTTTATGATTAGAACTTTATTCTTGGACAAAGTAAGTGCCATTTCTGACTGTTATTTTGTTATTGTGCAAATGCCGAGAGAAATTTAAAACCACAAGAATTCAAGACAAAACAAATAATATGAGAGCAATCAGAAGAAAAACGTCAATAGAAAAAAAGCAGATATACTAAAGGCACAATTGAAAAGCACAGCTGTGTTGGAGCACAGTTAGTTCCTCCCTGCCGATATATTTATGTACCTGCATGTGTAAAATGAGAGTGCGCCATGCACTCCAGAGTCACTGTACCATTAGAAGCAGGCCAGGACCCCCAGGTGTAAGATGGTGAAGTATTTATCTCATATTGCTCCTCTGGCAGACAACCAAAGTCTAATACTGAGAACGGCTCTGTCCTCCCAAATTCACATTTACACACAAACCAGCGCACAAACACGTGTACACACACAGTGGTGTTATCACTAATCCTTTGCACGTATAGTATACATGCACATACTGTGTGTGTGTGTGCATGTCTATTTGCCACTGCATTTATGTGCATGTGTGAGAAAGAGAGAGAGAGAGAGAGAGAGCGAGACCTCCTCCCCTCCATCTCCACCTGGCAAGGAGCAATTTAGCAAGAATGTAGCAAAGGGGCCTAACAGGAAATCCCTGCTGTCTCACCTGCACTGGCCCACTAAGCTGTGATAGTACTACACAGACGCCCTGCTAATACCCTCTTAAAGCACTCAGCGCTGCGAGACACAGTACATGGAAAAACAAGGAGCGAGAGTTGGATGATGAGATGCGGAGGGAGAAATGAAAGGACAGATAATAGTAAGGGTGAAAGCAAGGGATGTAATAAATGAACAAGTGAAAGAAGGTGGATAGGGTACGATGATGCCTGTTGTGAGTACATCATTTGGACTGAGCATGTTAACACCACCGGCATACTGCTGTTTCACTGGCTACCACTCCAACAGCAGGTCTGCTGCAGGAAATACTGTATGGCTTTATCAGCTGGCACACATGCTGAGATGATAGACGGCTAACTGCACACAGTGATTAACCTCTCTCTTCTCCCTCAATTTCCGCTCCAATTTTCCTTTTCTTCTGCTGCCCTTCTTCCTTGTGTCATCTTTCAAAAACACCTCTCTCTCTCTCTTTCTCTCTCGCTCTCTTCCCCTGTGGCTACCACCTCTCTTTCAACACTCCATCCCTCCAACCATGCTGCACACTCTCCAGGAGATTTCCTATTGCCATTTAAAGGCACAGGTCCTGCAGCGAGACAGAGTGATGTGTCAGTGTGAGAAATCCCTGAAGTCTTCAAATCAGGTTGTCTTTGGTACAGACCCACATTTCCCCAAGCATAACATTGTAAGTTTGCGCCTTTCAGTGCAGATTTGAGGGAGATGATATGCAACACAGAACTCCTGCTGTCTCCAAGACAACCACGGTATTGATTCTACCTACACGAGTGGACAACAGGGACTATATTCTATTTTGTAATCGTGACATTTCTTTAGCAGAAAAAGAGAAAGGTCAGGGAGAGGAGTAGAAAAGCCTGCTGCTGTCCAGTCTGGCTTAGTTCAAATCTAAAGGGAACACTGGAGACTGCCCTGAGAAGTTCCGCTGAGTTGATGAATTAAAAACACATCTATATCACCCCATCTTCCTCCAAAAAAACCCACTTAAACTTTCCAGCCCCTCACTCAGCACCCCATAATTTTAAAAAAATATCTTGATATGTTTTCAACATTCTGTGGTTGCAAAACTATTAATTCTTGGCAAACCCTGGATTTTCTTTAAATTAATTCATTCCCAAATTTGTAACTACTCTAACGTGCGCACACGTATGTATATTCAACAAATCTCAAGGCACAAAACTGTATCTGTAATTAAATATGCAAACAACGTGCACAAATGCATAAACACACTCTGATTAAATTCCTCCTTCTTGCTTGCAATGACAGCCAAATGTAGATTCTGGAAATTGGTTAGCGAAGTAAAACAGAGGCTTAAAGAAAACAGTTTCACTGTTTGTCCTCACCTCCCTTTTCCCTGCCTCACATTTCATCATAAAAGTTTTTTTGGCAGGCAAATCTGCAAAGGTATTGGGCCCATCGTCGGCTCGGGGCCGCAATAAACAACACGGGGACTATATGAGTAGACCACAGTCAAAACAGCAGAACCAGAGAGAGTGAAAACCTGTAAGACCACAGCCGAGGCCTGGGGACACACCAACACTTGCGCAGTAACATTTGCACTCTCACTCACACACTTGGGAGACCAATATTGCAAATAGAGTCTTAGGTTGATCAGAAAAACATCCGTCATATGTTTTCCATTGTCCCAATCTCAGTCTTTAAAATTCTATGACCTTTACAGAAGCTCATATCCAAACCATCAGCTACATTCATTTTGTGTGTGTGTGTGTGTGTGTGTGTGTGTGTGTGTGTGTCTTCAAACAAGTTTGAATGTCACTTCAACTGAAAACACCACCGTAAAAGTTCTTAAATCCCAAGGAAAGTGTCTGATGAAATGTATCTAATGCCTGAACTCAGATCTTCTTGGCCTGCTGTGGTGCACTACACACAGCTGTGTGAGCTATTCACTTCTCTGGCTGCATGACATCTCTCTAGCCTGTATAAATACACCACACGGCACCCATTAGATTTAATTTATTCAAAGGCCTGTGCAGTGAAACTAATCATCTCAATTTATGGCATAATATTCGCCTAATTCAGGTTTGTCAAACCACTGATGTGGCCAAGTCTGAATTTCATCACTAAAATATGGAAGACTATTTAAATTCAAGACAATGCTAGAACACCAAAGTCTCGCATACTACCTATTATCATTCAAACATCTCTCTGGTGAGATGTACTTTACGCATCGAGACAAACCAGCACATATGATGCAGAAGGAACAAGAACGAATGCAGACAGCTGGATTTAAACAGCCTATTGCTGTTTTCATGCTGACTAATATTTGCATTATTAAAGACTGGTGAAAGGTGAACAAAAAACCCATGAGGACATATAGAGAACAGTAACTCACACCGCTGGTATATAAGCACCAGGTGCTGAATATCTTTTATTTATACAGAGTGGCATCAAGTGAGCCATAGTTTCATGTTGATGTAACTGAAGCCTTCAATAGATGTCAGGAGGTTACAAATACTGTAAGAGTAGCCCGCCTGAAGACCAAAGGATGTTTTTTTGTTTTGTTTTAAGTAAATCGTGCATGTTGATGTGCTCAGTGTGTGAGCGTGTGAATAGGGGGGCGTTGTCAAATGGAAGTATGAAGAACTTTACACTGAAAATGTAAACAAGGCCTGGACTTCTCCTAGACCCTACACTGTTTATTTACACACAGAAGGCACTTAAAGACCATTTTTATAGTTTTAGGTACTTTTTTCCCATGTCCATACAGCTCAAACCGAGGACCACCGGAGTTCTTAGAACTCCTTTTTGGGGTATTTCCTTCTACAGAGGAGGAACTGCCTCAGCATAAGAGGAACTTTGCGTGATGTGATGTATTGTGACTGGTCCCGACCAGCCTTATTGTAGTTTTACATCGTTATTTCATGTTATATTATGTTATTTCATGTTATTTCATTTTATTTCATTTTAATTATGAAATTACATTTTGTTTTACTAATGTGTATTTGCTCATTTCAGTTTCACATACAAGACAAATGTATAGAGAACACAAAAACACTTTTCACTCACATCCCTGTCTCAATAAATATACGCTCCAGTGATTCCCTGTACTTGTTTTGCCAACTGATTTGACTAAATTATCAAAGACTAAAATGTAAGATATCTCCCACCCATCCGTCCATCAATACATCCATTTATTTATTTTATTACACTTTTTCAATTCACAGTCATCTGAGAGCCTATGCCAGCTGTCATAGAGCAAGAAGTGGGGTACAGGTCAATATTTAACATATACTTTTTTATTTTTTATTCTCAAGTACATAATATTGCTTCTGTTAGTTTCTTTAAGGTAACCAAAACATTTTTTTACAACTAGTTTCAATAACTTTTTGTTTTATACTTAAGTGTGGACTGAATATTTGATAAATGGTGGTTACAAGTAGGGATCCACCTTTTTCCAAATCCAATACCTCGGCTGTGGGCATCTGCCAATAACAAGTACCAGTTTTAAATTAATAATCTGTATCCCTCACTGGTAGGAAGAGACAGGGGCTTGGTTTTTTGTGTGTCTGGAAACTTTTGAATGAAGAGAGCCAAACATGATTTTAAGAAACTAATAGAATCCAATATGAGCTGACTTGCATTACCAACTGCTTACTGCTTCAGAGTTCCTATAAGAAAAGAAGAAATGCTGCAAGGCATGTGCTTCCCAGCACACCTCCCTAATGGGTACTTCCACCCAAAACTGTTTGGTCAGAAAGCAGCTACATATGCCTACACAGATTGAATAAACAAGTGCATGCATGCAAACAGAAGTTTTCATCTCCACCTGAGCTGGTCATCCCAGACATAACAAGACTGAAGTTGATCTTTACGGAAATGTGGGAAATTCCCTGTCCTAGGGCAAAGGCTGTGTCATTTGAGGGGTGTCATGAAAGCTAAGTTAAGGCAACAGTCAGAGCTCTGATCCGGAATCGTATAATGGACAGATCACCTCAGGGCTGACTCAGGATAATAAGCGGATATAAACTGGCTCACAGCAGGGGCTGCAGGGTGGAGAGTGGGACACTGTCTCATTGAACACCATAACATCTGCTGATAAAACCATGGCAACACAGCTGTGTGCCTAAAGGCTACGAAGGGAACATGGAAAAGCACAGATGTAAAACAAGACCAAAAAAAAAAAGAAAGAAAAAAAAGACAAGGACACCCACACACACACACACACACACACACACACTGAAATCCACTGACAAAAGGACCTTTGTCAATGGGGTGAATGAATGTTTGCTACCAAAGCATGAAAGTCATTCATTTTCATATTGTAACAGTGAATGGTTTTATGACATTGAAAAATATAGGGTCACCCTGAGTACCACGGCACAAACTCTCATCGCACACCGCTGCCTCAAACGCTCTTTTGCCCTCCATCCATCATCATTACATCCTGCCAGCAAAGACACAAGAAACACATACACAACACACGTGCGCATGTAGAGGAAGAGCTGCTGCAGGCGTTCCTCCTCATTAACACTTGCTGCTCCTCTGATTATTTTTCCTGATCATTTCCAGCACTGCATGCCAGTTCCTACATCCTGTTTCAAGGGAATCCATTTCCTGTCAAACACTAAGCAGTCACTCTGGCAAACATGTGGAAAATAAATGCTGGTCTACAGTTTCTACAGTAGGTGCCTGAAATAAGCTTGATTTCTACTTGATCAACGAGTAAAATATTAGCTGAGTGTCTCACACACAGTCACAGTCTTGAGTAAACGCCAAACTTTGAACTAATAATGACACCTGAATGCAAGTTAATTCAATTTAATTTTAAGGCAAGAAGGTAGAGGTAATAAGACAAATAAGTATGTTGTCATGGAGATGACAAAATTGTTGTCAATAGCCAATAAATCAACAGAATGATATCAGGTCTGTCAAACTCACTATGCCACAGTCACACAAGGGAAAAAGGTAGTTGAAACATTACCACAGTTATTGCAACCATGTACAATAGACTTGCATTTCATCGCCTTTGAAGTCGTCTTATCAGTGACTTTGGTGTCTCAAGATGACCATAAAAAAATCACTAACACAGAGACAAACTGCTATCAGTCTGCTACTGGTTTGCAATTAACTGGAGTCAAGTTGGCAATTATGTTTGTGATGTTACAGCAATTAACTGTGATTAGCGAAAATCTGTTGCCACCTACATACACAGAAATTTACATGAAACAGAAATTCATATTTAGCACTTATATTCAGAGTCCAGGCAAAAGCTCCCAAATCTGAAATAGAAATTCATTAATTTTTTTGAAAATAGTACCACCGTTCCTGCATGATGGGATTTTAACAGCAAATTTATATAGGAATATAACCTCAAATACTTCAAATAGACACGTCAGGGTTGGTAATTTGTCTTTGTTTGTAAATTAGGCGGCAGTTATTTACAAACCTTTGCCAGTCTTTCTGAGAGTGATGGCAGTCAGTTAGACAGAGAACAGCTGTCTGGCGACAGGCTGCCTCGCACCAGGCAACCTACACAATTGTCTTCCAATCAATCAAAAGTACATTTCATCAGTTTGTTGTAGCAATATTTTGCAATCGGTCAAGTACAAAAATTCCATATATGGAACTATGGAGCGTACAGTGACCAGAAATTACTTTTTCCTCTTTGATCTCATCTGTATACTATACCAGTTAAAAAATATATAATTTCCTTACTACTCTTAAAGAGTTTTGAGCAAAGTATAAACCCTAAAGATCGTGAAAGTTGAAAGTTGATCAATTAAATGTGCTGGAGTGGGGATAAAAAATGAAACAGACACACCTTCCCTATAAACAGGAGTAAGTAGAGGAGTGGAATATGTCATATTTCATCTAGTTTAATTGTTCTGTTCGGAGACTTTTGTGTTAACAAAGAGCCGACTTACTGTAAGCAAGAGTGAAAACTGCTTTCGGAGTGTATTATTGTGGCATGGAATGTTTGTGTAAGTATGTCTTTGTCTGTGTGTGTATTTGGGTATATGTGTGTATGAAACTGGAAGTTAAGTGGTCTTAGCAAAGCAGGGTGACCCTGAGGAAAGAGGAGGTCAGAACAAAAAGAAAGGGGCTTATTGTCTCTGGCTGTCTCTATCACCACCTCACTGCCTTCTGGTTAACCACCTGCTGACTGACTGTAGACCAAGCAAAGCCCACATTACTGTTTCTGTTTATGGGTGTGTATTTTTTTTTTTTTTGTTAAGTTTCAAAATAGAAAACAAAACTATGTAAAAAGATTACAAACATTTCCCAAGGACCTTAATATGGAATAAAATGTCACACAAATGAAACCATTCGTGATGAAGCACGTGTCACGTATACTTGGACAGCAATGCTAATGCGCGTGCAATCGTGCTGCGTGCACACGTATCTGTCGACTCATTAGGTCACGAGCGCATTTATCTCATTCCCTGTGTAAACCATTAAATATCTCATCCCCATTCTGACCGCTGTAACTCCACTTTATGGCTTTTCCACAAGGCCTCTGAAGAACTTGTGGGGGCTTTATTTTGGACCGTGCCATGTTTGTTCTGGGGGGCCCGATGCTGCTACTCACACTGAAACCCAAACCACACCGATCTACGAAGACAGGAGCATGCTGTTGGGTCTGAGAATGGTGACCATGGTCAGTCGAGTTCAGATGAGGTCAGTCGAGTTCAGATGAGATCATACAAAAACTGTCAAGAACTGCTAATTAGTGGTCAGCAAATGGGAATGGAAATGTTTTCTGTTTACTTAGTCCAATAAGCTCACTGTAAGTTTTAGGGAGCTCATCAAGTTCTCACCTTTGTTTAAATTGTTTTTTCGCCCTTTACCAACAGATTTGGAACGAGAATGTGGAAATAAGGCGAAATAAGGAGTCGGCAACAAAATGGGATAGAATAGAGAAGAAAGCATGAGGGAAAAGAAACTATGGACAGAGGGAGCAAAAGTGAATGAGGCAGAAAGAAAGACAGTAAGCGAGAACGCAGCAGGGGGATAGCCCAGGGTGGAGTTTAACCCGGTTCCGACCACATCTTTTCTCCGCCTCGCTACCTATATGAACCATCAATCAGCTAGGAGAACAAGGAAAGATCAACAAAAATAGTCCAGCAGGGACCACAGCACACCGTTCCATCGAATCACTCACTGACAAAAGCCCATATCCCTAAACATCCATCAAACGGCGCAATTCTCTCACTTTTCACTTCCTCTTGTCGCTCAATCACGTCTTGATTCATTCCCACTTACACTCCACATTCTTTTTTTCTTTTTTTTAATTTTCCTCTTGTTTTCACTATTCATCACTGCCACTACCGTTGATGTTAGCAAGTCATTTTTTAGTCATTTATATCTTTTACGACTCATTACATTTCAACCTCAAAATGAAAACTCAGTAGAGGTCTTCTGGCAGACACACAGCAAACGCTGGTGATGAAAGAGAACGCAAGATATTTGAGGTCACATCTGACGAAGCTGAAGTGAAATACCGCAGACTGTGTTCTCTCCAAATACAGATACGTTGCCACATCCCAAAGTATGCATTAAAGGCGTGCTGCTTCTAACACTTCTACTGGCAGTCGGTGAGGAACAAAATATCAAATGTTATATTGCTGTGCAAATTTATGTGCCCGATTAAGACTTTGACTTAAACTCCAGCTTCATGTCTAGACTTCTCTTTATAGGGTAAGTTGCCACCAACATGATGCTTACCCAGTGATAAATACAGTACTGTGCAAAAGTCTTTTGTCATCCCTCATTCTTTATATTTTTCTAGGAAAATGGGAAATAGGTGGAGTTATTTACTGAAATGTGCATATAAACATGGAATAAATAAGAGTTTGTGCAATTCTAATGAGCTTGAAAGCCAATATTTTGTATCACCACCTTTAGTCTTCAACAAACCGTCTCTTAGGGAAACTTTCCTATAATCGTTTTATAAGTGGCCTTAAAGAATAGTTATCCAGCTTTCTTGAAGGACATTCAAAGCTCTTCTTTGGATGTTGGCTGCCTTTTGTTCTGTTCTGTGTCAAGATGATCCCACACTGCTTCAATAATGTTGAGATCTGGGCTCTGGGGAAGCCATTGTGCGTTTTGCTATCCAGGTATTGCTTTTACTGCATTGGCAGTGTGTTTGGGATCAATGTCATTCTGAAAAATAAAGCCACTGCCAATTCGACACTTTCCAGATGGCATTGCGTTGTGGATCAAAATCTGATGGCACATTTCTGCGTTCATAATTCTATCAGTTTTGACAAGATCCCCAACACCTGTGGCTTAAATGCAACCACTAACTATGAATGAGTCTCCACTATGTTTTACAGATGGCAGCAGACACTCAGTGTTATACTTCCCTTCTGACCTCCGATAATTTGACAATTTGGATTCATCATCCATAAGACCCGCTGACATTGATTTTCAGTCCAGTTCTTGTGTAACCTGGCGTAGCTCAACCTCTCCTCCCTGTAACACTTCCTTCAGACTGGCTTCTTGACAGCCACCTTTCCACTGAGAGCATTTCAGATGAGGCTTTGGCGAACAGTAGCTGGATCAACTGAAGGGCCAGATGCATCTCCCGGGTCTTATGTCAAGTTTTTCCTGGATTTTTTTCATACAACTTAAAGACATGATTTTCAGATACTGTTCATCTGCTATAGATATAGTTTTTTAGCCCAGCCACTTCTTTTTGTTCTCCACTTGACTTAATTTGGGGCTATATAAATAAAATTGAATTGAATTAAACTTGTCCAGTTCCCTCAAATTTTTTAAGAACACATTGCACACCATGATGAGATATGCAAAGGTTTTGGCTAGCAGGTCTTTGAGAATTACCTTGTAGGTGAAACAATACTATTTTATCCCTTGCAAATGCTGTTCTCTTTGGCATTTGTGTTAGAATCAACAAAAAAATGGGAATAAATTATGTGTTTATGCATCTGTTATGTATAGACACAACTCATGAGTTAGGTGCCTTCATGTCCATAGAAAAACTCTGAAAAACCTTCAGAAAACCTGAAAAACTATTGCTCAAGAAAACAAAAATACAAAAAGTCTGGTTCTCCTAAAGCAAAATCTAAAGAAATGAGGAATAACTTATGACTATCGCAGAGTGCTGCATGTAAATCAAAGTACAATCGCCATAAAAAATGTAAGCCTTATATCTGAAAAAGACATTAATACAATGTGACAGTGATAGTAAGAATTCTAATTGATTATGTGTTTCTTAATGAACTATCAGTTTAATCAGCAAACACTGCTCACACAGAGAATGCCAAGAAACTATTTGTGTTTAGATACCATTTTATTAAGTACACATCAGTTAGTTGTGCTGCCAAACAGACAGTCACACTCAGTGCAGGGAATTTTGGGAGGGAGAACCAGAAGGTCTGCAGTCTGCAGTGACAACCATCTAAGAGTCAAGTATTGTGTTTTGGTTGGATTTAAGTTTGATGGGGGAAAAAAATGACTTTTTTAAGCCAAATATTTTTGCAAACTAGCTTTCCCCATCAGGAATTAAATTTATTATGCACTTTATTTCTGTCAATTTTATTATTTTGTCATGACTTAATTCTGCTTTCATTTTTTGCTTTGCTTAACACAACCGAGCTTATGAGTCAATAAAACCTGTATTTTAAGGATCATTATTTTGTTTTGGAATGTCAAATCCTATCAGAGAACACTCTGACAACAAAACTGAAGGGCAGTTTCATCCATGTAGCTGTAACCAGATATGTGACAGTTAAATCAAACAAACAATCCCATGCGTCTTAAAACAGTCCGATCTGGCCTCTTTTAAACAAATGTTCATAACATTCAAAACAATCTTCTGACAGAAATCGAAACCTAGTCCAAGAAAACCCATGGCAACTGGGGCTTTGGCCTTGTGCTTTGTTGCTGGCTGTTTAAATATGCAGGAAGGTCTCTGATAGGTTACCTGATCTGGTAGAGTATCATTTCAGCCTCGCATTGTCCTGATCAAGGCAGGAAAGACACACATCTACTGTATTAAAGAGTTAAGTTTCCACAGACACAGGCAGGCCCAGAATACTCGCACAAAAGCGTACACACATTATTTTCCATATTTTCCAGTTATCTGGAGACAGATTCAATCACATCCATTAAGAAGCTGTCCTTAACTTTGATTGACAAATAAAATGCACTTCCATTTTCTCATTCTGTTGCTCACAGTGCCGCCTCTGTTCAGTGGCCATTCCCATCTGCTTTTAGAGACAGATCTGTGAGGTGAAGCTTCTCCTCATGTCTCAGAAACCAGTCTTTCTCTTGAGGGAATGTACAACTGTACCAATCAGTGTCATTCATGATGAGACCCACCTGGCACACACACACACATGCATGCACACACTCTTGTATATGAGCGTATGATGTGCCAGAAGTCGTGTGTGAGACAAAAGAAAATAGGGGGCTGAAAGAAAGCTTGAAAGAAAACTGCTGAAGGAAAATGGAAGGAATGAGGTGAGTAGGGGGATCTTGTGGGAATGGCTGCCATCTCTGGCCAAATGATTGACAGGCAGCAGAGGAATGCACGGCCACACTGGCCCACTAAAGAGCTCTAAATATCTTTACTCATCCTCTGGTTTGCCCACTTAGTCCAGGAAACCTAAGCCATTCCCAAGCAGGGGAAGATGCCACTTCAATAGCAGGAAAAATTACTTGAAACCGGAGATGAGAGTCAAGCAATCAGTCCTGACAGTGTAAGTGTTTTTTGTGTGTGTCTGTGTGTGTGACTGTGTGTTTATGGCAGTCGGGATCCCAGAGGCCCGTACTATGAACCAAGATCCCCTCTCATCCAGGACACTTCAGGGTCTCTTGCACTATGAAGGGAGATCACTTCTTACCAGGGTATATCGCCATGGTAACTTGTGCTATTGCCCTAATCTGCCCCAGGGCAGGTTATGTTTAAGATTAGAGATCAGCAGGTATGAAAACACTGCACACTGACCAATCAATTCTTTGGATAGCATCATCAGTCCCGGACCTCTGTGCACAGACAGTGGAAGTGACTAAAGTTTTTTAATAGCGTCAAAGTCTTTGCATTTTCCCAGCAAGAAATCATTTTAAGCCCAATTTCATTCCTTGACTTTTTTTCCCCTGTGTGCTGCAAACAATTTTACAACTACTTTGTTGTTCTAAAAGCCTTAATAAGTCATCCTCTAACAGGACACCTATTTGTTCTCACTGACCTTATATTTAGTTTGCACCAAGCCTAAGCCTAGGTCTGAATTCTGTTTTTGTATTTATTCACTAATTGCTCTCAGTCCACTAAACACCACCGGGCCTGCAGCTTAGAGAATAAAAACTAAAACTGTCTCACCCACATATAATATTAATTTAATGAAATACTCAGTTGTATTCCATCAGATTCTCCCGTGTCTTAATGTCAAAGTTATGAAGTCAATAAGTCTGTTAACTTACACAGTCTACATTTTTGTCGGCTTTCTTTCCTGGCTTCAAATAGGCTAAACTTTATTAATATAGCAGGCTTTTTTCCAGTCTTACTGACCAAAGTGGCTAAAGTGCTCACGCATGCACTACTGTACAGTACTTTTCCTCTCACACACATACTCACACAGCTGCTTTGTCTGCAGCAGCTGTGTTGTTTTCGGGCTTTATTATGAGTTTAACATCTTCATATAGTTTTGTCTTCCTGTGTAAAATCAGCTGCTCTGCTGCCAGTAGAGATGCTGCCATCACCACCCCATAAAAGAAAGCCTGGGTTAACTTAACGAGTTGATAACCAGATTTGTGTGACCACTCAGCCCGGCTGCCGGTGTTGGTACAGTGATTCAGTCAATGTCAGAAGCATTTTAGGTGATTACATATTTCCTTGTCGTGCATCTTCAGTTCTGCACGAGTATTGCATAAGCAGATGTATCACTTCTACTTTACTATCGGTTTTTCCCACTGAAGTTAGATCAATCACAATTCAAAAGCAATGCTGGTTGTGAAGCAAATAAAAAAAAACAAAAATTACACTGACACCAGTCTGCGGCAGTAACAAATATCTGTCAAAAGTCCAAACAAAGCCAAAGCATCCATGAACCATGGGCTGCAGAACCCCTATTATTTTGGTGGATTTAGACTGCAGCTGTCATGGTTCTTGTCATATTTGTTGGTTTTGTGGTGCTCCTTTGTGTTTTTATTTCCCCCTTCAGTGTTCAGTGTTAGATATATGTTCTTGGTTACCTCCTGTTTTATGTTTTTTTTTTATTTTTTTATTCAAGTATCTTATTGTATATTATTCTCTGCCTTGATTGACTTCCCCACCTTAACTGTTCCCACCTGTGCCTTGTCCCCACGTGAGTCAACTTTCCCATTCAGACCTGTGTGTTCCTGAGCCAAGCGTCCCCTGCTCATGCTTCTTCAGTTTGTGTTTCATTTAGCTTTTGTCACTTTGTAGGTTGGTAAATGATCAGATTTTCAATTAAAATTCATCTGTTGTTTTTATTTTGAATATATTTTGGCAGTATTGGACACTTAATAGCAATTAGTGAGAAGCTAATATTGCTTGGTCAGGCCCTGTTCTCCAAGAAATCACACCAATGACTTGCACACGCATACATTTTTTTAAACATGCCTTTTCAGTAGGACAAAAAAAAAGAAAGAAAAAAAATGTACACTTACAAAAACCACCCACTGAAAACCAATTCCTTTTCGTATGATGTATTCAGCTAACTACAAGGGCCAAAATTCCTTGCACATGTATGGACAATTAGGCCTAATTTTGGCCCAAATTGCTTCCTGTAATGATGAGTGGACATAGTTAGCAGGCCACTCTCAACTGCCGAACACAAAGAGATCTAAAGTATCACTTCCAAGTCTAGAGAGTTATGTAGAAAAATGCTAAATGCTCACCAATCCCCCACCCCCTCCACACACACACACACACACACACACACACACACACACACACACACACCTCTATCTCACTAAATACAACCCACCTCCATCTCTAACAGCAGTGATAAAATCATTAGAGCCACAGAGTTTAGAACTTCAAACATGACAAAGAAAAAGCTGCCAGCTTTCTTCAGCCCTCTAACTGACCCGCCCACACGCACAAACCCACTGGTGGACTAAAGGAACCACACGCATAGACATTTTTTCCACCCACCTCAACGGCCATTAGAGAAACAGAAAGAGAAAGAAACACAAAGCAGAAAAAAGCAGGGTTTTTTGCACACATACAGTTTCTATCTTAACAAAGACCATGCAAATTTACTAGTTGTATGCACCAATGGATGCATGCAAAGGGGTCAGAATGGTGTTTCTTCCAGTCTTTATTACTGTAGTGATCTACAGAGTGTCCATCTCGTGATGTTTGTATCTTTGAAATTATTTTCCAAGAAGCTGGAAAGTGGTTTAGTGCAATGTCAGTGTTTGCATGTTTGTGGCTTTATTGGTGTGTGTTTGTATGTCTTTGGATTTTGTTTTTCTCCATGTGTGAATGTGTACACACTGACCTCTGTCTGGAGTGTATTGGCGCGCTGCTCCTTGGCACTGAGCGACTCTTTTAGCACTTCGATGTGCTGCTTGCAGTCCGAGTTCTGATTGGTCAGTGTTTCTAGTTTGGTCTGCAGCGCCTGCATCTCAGACTCCTTCCTGTTCAGCTCCTGCTTCAGCTGCTCTATCTGACAATCACACAAACACATGCACACAAATAAGGGTCATCAGTGAGTGATATACTTGATATATACACTTGTAGATAAGACATGTGTTCAAAAGTATGACTTTTCATTTAAACCACAGATACACCAATGTCAGACTAGTGCATATAAAAAAAATCTGAATATCATTAAAAATGTTTATTTTGCAGTTTAATTGAAACAGATCAGCTTTCACATATTCTGTACTCACTACATGTAAATGGCAATAATGCAAGCCTTTTTTTTTAATTTTGACAATTTTAGCTCACAGAAATTGAAAATTAGAAATCCAGCATTTCAAAATTGTTAGAATTTCGAGTTTGATTGAATTGAAAGAGTATAAATCTCATGTATTTTTATAATCATCATTACCATTTCATGTTAATAGGGATGTTGCCTAGTTAGATGTTCAAAATATATTGTTCCTTTATTACAGGTCCAAAGAACCACAATCAAGGGGAAGACTGGTGACTTGACAGTCGTCCAGAGGCCTGATGACCTGTGCTCTCCACAAAGAGGGTAAGCCACACACCATGGTAGATCAATGCTGAAAGGCCGACGTGCTTAGAGGAAGTGCACTAGGAAAGTTTTGAAAGCTGTTTTAGATCTTAAAAGTATAGAGGGGGGGCTAGCGATATAAAACCTTGTCTCATGATTGAAAGTTCAGTTCAACATAATAATGTGAAAAATTTGACTGGAAGGTAAATGCATGGTAGCGAAAAATAATGGACACAAACAAGAGAAAAAAGGACACAAACAAGAGAAATCAGAAAATGTCATTTCAAGAACTTGGGAGCTTCGCAAGGAGTGGACTGAGGCTGCTGTCAACCGAATCAACTGTCACATTTTCTAATATCAAAGCACTCCTGAACTGAAGTGTCTTATGTGCATTAAGGTGAAATAGAACTGGACTGCTACTTTCAGATGAAAGTAAATATTGTGTTTCATGATATTATTGTGCTTCATCGGCCAGTCAACTGTGGGGCCTGTTCAAAAGGGGACACAAGAAGAAGCCAACCCAAAAATATGGACAAGACGAAGGCTTCCATCACAGCAACCTGGTCTTCAATAAAACCTTAGCAGTACCACAAGCTTTTTGCCAGACTGCTCTGATGCAGTAATTTGTAGCAAATTATTGCAGTGTTGGCCCTACATGAACCAACACTGCAGAAAATGGAATTTCGGTACTGATTTCTTTAATTGTTGTCAGGAAACACTTTGGGGATTTCTAATTTTCATGACTTAGAAACCATAGAAATTGAGACAAAAAGGGACCTGATATCTTTCACTACATGTGTATTGACTACAGAATATATGAACATGTTCCCTGTTTTAATTAAACCACAAAAAATAACTTTCATAATATTCAAGTTACCTGAGGTGCACTAGTGTCACTGCAAACTGAGTCTGACCTCCATTGAATACACTATTTTAAAGGCAACAGCAGTCTTAAGCTGCTCTTTAAAATAGAAGTGAGCAATACATACAAAATTACATCCTTTATAACTGTGCAACTGATTAATAAAAAAAAGAAAATCTGAAATGTCTCTAATACTGTGACTCAATTAGGAAACACAGAATGTTTTGTTATCCATTTATTGCAATATAAACACATCAGTTATGACATATTTTGTGGAGCGATGATGTACTGGAATCATCACCAGCCCTATATTATCAATCCTCACTTGGAGGAGTCCCAGACCTACTGTGTGCACACACCCCAGCCAAAAGATAAACATTCACAGAGAGAGACGGAAACAGATTTGTTTTAAGGAAACCCATATAGAACATAACAGAAACCCACAAAGGAAATAAAATGCTCTAACAGAGAGTGGTTTCTGTGCTGGGGCTAGCTATGTAGAGAATACTGTCATCTGTCTACTGGCGCCAAAAATGCACAAAGCTGATTTGAAGAGAGATTTCTCAAATTGTATGAGCAAGGTTCACTTCATAAAAGGGGAATTCTGACTGGCTCAGGGTCTGGCTGATAGACTTTCAGTCACAAAGACAGCATATGAGCTCCAGAAATCCAGCACTGAGATAAAAAGCAGGAGAAAGGAGACCGAAATGTAAGGCTATACAATAAGAGTGATCACTGCGGTGACTGAACACTAAGACTAAGAAAAACAAGTCAGGAAATGAGAAGTCAGAGCACTAAAAATAATGATAAAAAGGCATTATAATTAAAATAAGGAGCAGATATTTCAGAGACTATTAGGCTATGAAGGAAATAATGAGAGAGGAGAGAGACTAATGAGAGGGGTACTTCTGCTTGTTCTGTGATCCAAGGCTGTTGGGTGGGGAGGAAGGTGGGAGCTGGTCTGATGGAAGACACACATGGTGACAAGGCCTGCTCCTACAAAGACAAGAAAACAGCAAGCCACTAAAATGCAGCACAAGCGGTGTGCCCAGCCACTCTACTTCACACACTGCACTCCTCAACCACACAGCCTTGGCTTGCGAAAGGGTAAGCAAATTTACCTGCTTCAGCTCTCGCTTACACTCTAACACGTGTTTGTATTCTCCGAAGCCATTTTTCCAGTGTTTGAGCAGATCAAAGTCCAGAGGAGAAACCAGAGAGGACTCTCTGGTTTCTCTTATCGCAGACCCACCTCAACACCAGTCACCAACACCGCTGAAAGACCCGGACCCTAAACACTACCAGCATGTAGAATGAATCTGTGCATATCCATGTGCGTGGCGACTTGCTGTGTTACTCTGTGACTGTACGAAGAAAGATGAGCCATGGGAGAACGAGCCGGGGGCCATCGCTGTGATGTATATCATCCCGGGTCAGTATGGGTGAAGAGAGAGCTCTTTCCTCTGTTCCTCTGCCGTTGTAAGCTCACATTCATCTGTCAGGGCCCCATTCATAAAAACATCTCTTTTATGATTGCATCAGGAACTTCCCCGATGCAATGACAAATGAGCCCTACAATGAGCACCATTAATGAACCAAATGGAGCGCAACTCATGGGCCTCAACCGTCATGAGCACTTGTCTTGATACTCGGTGAAACCTGAAACTACATTTTTAACAGGGTTTGGATACATACAGTATGTTCGCGTGCCCGTTCATATATGTGCATGTCATCTGTGTGACTTTAGACACATTTGTGTGTTCATGAATAAACCAGTATACGGCCTGGGATAAAAGATTCTTAGTCAGTAAACTGACACAGCGCACTGTTAACTGATAGTTCCTGAGCTTGCTCCCTTAGAACAGTCAACAGATAGGAGGGTTGTATAATGCTTAGTAATCACATTGAATACCAGGGGAAATAAGCATGTACTACTTTTCACTACTCACAAACTGGCTTTAAATATCAAATGAGAAATACATATACATGTAGGAGTTCTTGGCACCCATGCAACATGAGAGGCTTAGAGCGAATGCAGCTAAAATACATGATACAAAATGCAGATTCATGCAGTTTGCCAGTTAAGAGTTCTCCATATTAATCTTGTTTCCCCATAAACAAGCAACATGCAACATGCAACATGTAACAGGTTCTGGCCTACTGGCTATTTATACTTTGAGACAAACATGCATGTCCCAGGTCATGCGGCGTGGAGTCATCTCAGGTGGCATGCAAAGATATTCTACCTTAGTCTTCATGAATTTAGAATGGCTCTTGTAGACCTCCACCTGCTTGAGCTCATCCTGCCTCTCATCAGAGTGCAGCAGGCCGCTGGTCTTTAGCATCTGGACTTCATCCTCTAAGTCTCTGATGTTCCTCTCCAGGGAAGAGATCTTGGTGTCCTGCACCAGCAACAGTAGGCAGGCAAACAGTCAGCAAAGACCTGGCCAAGAATATAAAGCTGTGGGGCTAAATGATAGATTACCTATCCCGTGCATTAGTAGTGAGACAGTTAGCCCTCTACAGATTCATCGGACTCTCTGCACCCCATAGTCAAAATTAAAAATTTGATTGATAGAATATCACTTGGTTGACATATCTCTCTACCAGCATCTGTCTCTGTAGACATATTTCTACTATGTTTGAATCAACATATTAATCTAAATCACACAGAAATGTCTTAAAATTTGGAACATATAAAAAAAACATCCCCTGAAACACCAAGTCAGTGCATTTACACAAATCCTCCTATATATAAATGTAATGTATAGTCCTATGTCTGAGTAAAATGTCTGGAAAAGGAGGGGAAATATTTTGGCAGACATTGGTGTACAGCCAAGATATATTCATCTGCAGAATCTATGAGGGAATAAAAGAGTCTGTCATGGACAGGTCCTGAGGTTGTTTAGTTGCATAGTTTCAAACATACATTAAATGCAAAACCTTGGAAAAGAAGAGAAAGGTAATTTAATAAGTGGAAGCAGATTGCATGTTGCCATCAGCAGAAACCATAGGCAACATGTAAGCATCTGACCTCTATTACATCCTATGACATCAGCCTTGCCTAGCACATGGTGCTGCATAAAAGTGCACACAAAGACCAAGCAGGAATGCATAAAGCATATGCATATACAAAACACACACGCACAGAAAGAGTCTATGCAAGGATGCAAACTTTCAACATGTACCCAGAAAAAGTCAAGGTAAGGCATTCAGACAGTTATGCAAGTCCTCCTGCCATATCCAATTCACACACATAAAACTATAGAGACAAACATGTCTATAAAAATGTCTGATTTTGATCTGTTTCTCTTGCACAACACAGGGGGAGGAAGCAAAATGCATATTTTAACATATAAAACATTCATTAGAACATGAGTACATAAAAGCTGGATCTTAAAACCACTGACATAAAGTTTTGTATGGGACTTCCAAGCTGCATTTCAACTGAAATTATGGTATTGAAAACTAGAAACAGAAATACTGTATGAGTGTTGAGTTCACAGCAAGACCAAAAGGTGTCAACTCAGTACTGTACCTGCCAAATAACATCAGGATCAAAACAGAAAGGGGGGTTGGTGTTCTGTAATTACAAAGTGGACACATCCAACACTTAGACAAAGCAACGCAGACACTGAAACAAATTTGTGGACACTACATGTCACCGCTGATTACAGCAACAGCTACACAGGGTAGTTTAATAAAGCAATCATGCATTGTCATTACTAACAACACTAGAGATTACTTTCTTTCGTTCTTACTCTCCTCTACAATACGTCAAAGCCTTCTGGCAACTGTGTTTGTCTTCCCGTTTCTAATTAATTCAGTCAGATTTAATTTGGACCCTTTCTCGCCTTAAAAACACCGTGAGGCACCGTGAGCTAGCACATATGCAGTCTGTTAATAGGCAGACAAATCACAGAGTATGTGTGAAAAATAACTGTGGTTTTGCTGTAAAGGATCCACTTTTAAAGCAAGTGTTTGCTGAATGAACAATAAATATGTGTGTGTGCGTGGGTGTGCACATGGACACATGTGGAGTCAACTGCATTTTTTCACAGCACTGACAACTTCAAAGGGCTGCGATGAGAGTGAAAGCTTCCATATGTGACATTTGAAACAAATTGAATAAGTGCTCAACTCCGCATGTGCCAATAATGGACTTTACTTGGGCATGGCTGCCATGCAGATGCAAGGTAACTATAACATAAAGTTCTCAAGATTGTTTCTTCATGTTTATCTTTGCTATATAGAGTGATCCTCTGCTATTACACACATTCTAGGTGTACTTAAAATTATGTATGTTTTGAACATACAAATGCAAGAGCAAATAACTCTACTGAAATAAAATCGTGACATTAGCTGGATTAAAAAAAACTCTTTTACATTTATGATAAATTGCCAAAAACCCAGACATATATGAATTTCAGATAAATCTATTGCACCAGTACACACACTCCTCATCCAGCACATTATTACTTAAAACAGCTCTTGCGGATTTGAGAGTAACTCCTAGTCCTACCTTCATATCAATGACAGTCTGCAGAGCCCTGGTTTTGGCCGGATCGGCCTGGAGCTGGTTTCGGCGATGAAGCTCCTGGGGAGGGACCCGGTAAAAATAAGCCTGACGGCTCATCATCTTTAACACTTTGTAAGACCCACAGCGTCAGAGCTACTTAAAAAGGCACTGCGATCAGTGTCACCAGTTTTATCTCTCCTACATTATCATTATATCATCTTTTGTTATGTAACATTATCCACGACTCTGTCTCAAGTTTAAAAAAAAAAAATGTTTTGCAAAACAAAACAAAGTTCATCTATGGTTACTAAGCTGGTCCCCGATCTGAAGCTCTCCCTTTTTCCATCTCCAGCAGCAGGTGCTGGTGTCTATTTTCTCTGCCCTCTCTTCTTCTGTCTTCTTTTTCTGTCTCAGTTTGCTAGCAGGTACCTGACACACTTAGCTTTAGGTCATTTGAATCTGCCTCTATCCTTCTTTCAGCCTGAATCTTTCGATTTCTTATCTCTCACTTGTTCTCTCGTTCTCTCTCGCAGATCTCTGGCATGCTAAAGCTCTTGCTTAGCAACACTTTCTGCCAGCACATGCGCTAAGCTTTTTATATCAATAATTAATGGTAGCTCTGACCTACAGCTATGCCTACACAAAAAGCACACAGGCTAACAGACGCACACACATTCCTACACATTAAAGTTACTGTAAAAAAAAAGGCCCCGCACTTCTCTACCAAATCATCACTGAAGCTTAGCTTCCACAAGTTTAACATCTCATTTCTGTGCAGGTACACGTGTCTAACAAAGACCCCAAACAAAGAAGTGCCTGTCTAAATTCATTGAAACACTACTTTACAAGGACATTGCTGTGAGCAGTGTTGTTTTTAAGAAATGCAGTTTTACACCCACAGAGTCAAACATATTTACAACACGACACCGCCCAGCACAACCACAGTCTGATCTTCTCGCCACCAAGCGGCTTGACCGGAGCATGGAGAGGATCAGTTGTGGTAATGAGGGAGTGGCCCTTGCTTAAAGGGGCACCTCTGTGATGCTGTGCTTTCAATCCCCCACAAACATTTGACTTTAAGAAACCACAGAACACCATTGCTGTCTTTATAGAGAATTCAATGTATAAGATTATTGTGTAGGACTGGAAACCGCTACAGTAAACTACAGGTGGAATGACAAAGATGATCAATAGAGTGAATCCACACATGTATTACTAATGTATTACTAATAATATAACAAAAAAGAAGCACATTCTCTGTGGAGATTCACCATTCAAAAATGACCTCTAATATTACATTAGCAGGAAAGAAAATGCTTAAAACATTACAAGTGTTTTATTTTTTTATATCTTTGCAGTGCATCACTGTTCATGCATAAATGTACACACCAAAGCCAAAAATTGAAAAATTACAGCTATGAAGACTGAATGCACACACTGAAACAGCTCATCATGCCACGAAGAATAAAAATCATAAATAAGCAACAGGTTGTCAGTTCTGCCAGTGAGTTGAAATGACAGCAGACAAGGACCTTATCCACTTGTCCGTGTCAGTTGTGGATAAGGAGGGATTACTGCTGTCAGAGCATGCCTCCCACAGACTAGCATTCCCACTGCCACCATAGTTCAAGTCTGTATTAAAGTGACTCCTATTGTGGATTTGTCACAGTGCGCATGTCTGTCTTTTTCAGTGCCTGTGCACATTTTTTGGTTCCTCTGAGAAACTCGTTATCAACAACGGTTCAGCAACAGTTCTGCAAACTGTTGTGTCTCTCAGTGGGGGAAATTAAGTCATGCAAGAGAGAACGTCATCAAAGACCGTCCTCTCTGCTCCACATGTGTCAGAGGGACTGAGCATATGGAATGAATAGGATCAAACGTAACACTATAGCAATAAGTGCCGGCATCCTGAATGAAGGATACGGTCAAAAGGTTCAATTCTAGCCTCAAGGCAATGGTGTCATGTACAACGTACACACACTAGAACATGGACTGATAGAGACACACATACATATATGTATGTTCACTAATCGCATTCCTATCCCCTCACCATCAGTGAGAGAACAAGTAAAAAACAAGGAAACACAGTTGCTTGCCTATCGGCTCAGTGGATTAAAAGTGCAGTTTGAAAAGATAAATGGAAAAACTGTAGGGATCAAAGACTTTTGTTGGGAAATAGTTGGGTATTGCAAAGTGAGCAGAAGCTTTGAGGGGTGTAATCTTGTCCTGATAAACTTTTCCACTCAAACATTCTGGGAAATCAGCAGAGCATGGCAAGTAGGTGGTGCCCATGTTTTGGTGGGGAAAAGGGAGAATTGGTATATGTGTATGCATGTGAGTTTTTTGCTGATGTTATTTGCAGTAGTCTTCTGATGGCAGCTGAGATGGCAAAAGCTGAAAGTTTGGCTTCTCAAAAAACAAAACACACTGGGATGAACAAAAGAAATAGTGCATAGACAAACATATCCAGACAGAGAGGCAGAATAGACATCAATATTTTGCTGCTGAACCTGGTGGCATGAGAAAGTAAGCAGAAAGGAAAAGCGGGAAAAAGATTAGAGAAAAAAGATTTGCTGACACGAATTTCCACTTCATTCCAACATGCTGGCATTGGAAAGTTAAAGAGATAAAGGCATGCCAAAAAAGCAGCAGGAGTTCTGAAGCCAGTCATGGTATATAAAAGCAGAAAAACAGGGACTCTTATTTCTCAGCAACAGAGCAGTGCTCAGCCTTAAACGATCACACCAAGTGAGATACAATAGGAAGGCCGAACTTTAGAGCCCCGGCTGACCATACAGCATCTGTAGTATGTTACGTATAAAGAATACATGCCATCTCCAAGTAAAAAACTCATTGTGAAAGTGTGAATGTGTGTGTGTTTGGACACATTTGGCAGCAGGTCAGGCCTGGGCAGGAACAGACCAGTGGTGAGGCTGTTATTATTGGGTCTACAGGGACCTGACGGCTGGGGAGAGTCAATTAGGCCCAGATTTATGCCTCTCAGCATGTGTGTGTGTGTGTCTGTGTGTCTGTGTGTATGTGGTCCCATCACACACAACTTTGGCTCAGTTTGTGATTGTAATCGCTGCAGTGGTCAAACTCTGATAGAACACTGCCACTCTGTGGACCTTGCTGGTACTGCAAAAAGTTAAGGTGGCCCATTAACACTTAAGAGGCAGAGCTTTTTAAAAGTGACTAAAATGTGTGGCTTCCAAATAATTTTTAGTCAAGATCAGTCTATGAATAGTCTACTATGAATAGGCTGAAAAACATGTGCCAGTGTTTCTATGCTGGATTTGTGCAATTAAGGTATTCGGATCAGTAACAAAGCTGAACAGGAAACACAAGTGAGAGAACACCACTATGCACACAATCCCCCTGACAACATACATCAGCAGGTGAAGGAGTGATGGAGTGTGCTCTCCATCCATACACACTGCAAATCCACACATAAGCACAGACAGCTGGTTCAAGTGATTTAACATATGGCCATCGTCTGTCCTGGATGGTATGCAGAGAAACATCCGTCAGTTCTCTGATTTTCATCATACAAACACACTTTAATGTATGTCTTTAGCTTTCCTTCGATAAAACACAAATTTAAGATGGCCACTTCATTCCAGCAAAAAATAAGTAAAATAAAATGAGAGGCAAACTGAAAAAAGGGGCATTTATGATCTCAGCTTAAAGTAAACAAGCTGAGATTTAGATTTAGATGAGGAGTAATGGGCGTGGTAATGAAAGGAAGTCGGGCTAGTTTCCTTTGGAGCTAATCAAAAATCTAACAGCAGTGGTCCCAGATAGAGGTAATAGCTGCGCTACTATCACCGACTCGCCTTTGCAACGTAAGGCAAAAATTACTTTTTTGGTGCACAAAGACAAGATGCCTTCACAGGAAGTAGGCTACTGCTTGGATAAACCAACCTGTAAGTATTTTAATTCATCACCACCCACAAAGTGACAAATGCATTAAACTACTTAAGGCAGTGGTGATAAACGAGCTACACAGAAAAACAGTTTAAAGACATATTAGAAAAATGTTGAAACTGTGACGACCCCAACATGGTTAAAAGAAAGATCAAAGCTGGAGCAGGGGATTATTGGGAAAGTTATGACGTGCCACAGACAACAAATATCTGGTGGAAAATTTCACATATAGTTAGGTTAAATGGCAACAGGTCGGTAACATGTTTGGATCTATAAAGAACATCCAGAGAGGCTGAGCGTTTATTTATTGAAGAATGTTTCTCAACCTAAAACTGCAAAGGAACTTGGTATTACGTCATCTGCAGTGTTTTATATTATTAAAAGATTGAGAGAATCTGATTATCTGATTAATGTTTTTTAAGAGGCAAACCACAAAATGTTGCTGACAACCTTTAGGAAGTAACTGGAGACTGAAAACTGTCCTCCAGGCTGCCAAAACGAAATTTAAAATTTGTTTTGAAACTAAGAGAAACCACATCCTGGCAGTTCAAAAGCACCATGATAGCATAGGAGTAAATGAATGCATCTGGGATTGGTAACTTGGACACCTGTAAAATAAAAAGAAAATATAATAATAAAAGCAACATGCGCTGTCATCCGCATGAAGTTTGGGTTTTTTTTTTCTGGAAATGTATGTTTATTTGAGCAACACAAAATCACATCTATATAACAAAATAGCCCTTAAGTAATCAAACATATCTAAGCATGTACATTTAAATTCCCTGTGGTAGTCATGCACTGAAGCTTCTGTCTGTGATATCCTGCTAGAGAGCTACATAAACACATTATTCATAACCTAACCTCCGTTTACTGCATGAATTACAAGTTTAAACCTGCTTTGGGATGTATGCTGCACCATGCTGTAAAGCAGAGGTTGGCTTCTTGGAGTTTTGCAAAGATGCGGATAAAAGAGAGGTGACACGCAGCAGAAGATCCCTCAAAACAGAAAAAAAGGCTGTCTTAAGTCTGTCTTAAATGTTTTGGTGTTTTTACCCAAACTCAGGATGTTAATGCAGTAAGCATATACAGGGCAAATGTTTTGGGAGTTCGTGTAAAAAAGGTTGCCGGGTTCGATTTCAAAGTCTCAGGTATCCTTAATGCACTGGTGGTGGTCAGAGGGCTCGGTGGCGCCATTCACACCAATTCAGTCACACTATCAAAATGTGGTATATGTGAATGGTGATTTTTGTGTAAAGGTCTTTAGGGTCCTGACCAGTAAGAATTTATTTTAGTAGGGGCCTATTTATTTAATGTTTTGGGATTTTTTTGGTTTTTTGCCATTATGTATGTGTTGCTGCATTTTTTAAATTATTTTATATTTGATAAAGAAGTTTGCACACTTGGCCAAATAATACAAGGAGAGAGGGAGAGATTTATCTTTAGTGTGTTAAATTGCTATGTTTGATTGTATCCCTGGTGTCTGCAAACCAGGCTTGGGGATACTGTACCAATCAATTAATTTTGTTTTACACAAAGAGATATAAATATTTTTGCAAATGCAGTAATTACCTGTTTAAGTTCCTAACATGTTTAGATGGAGATCTTAATGAGTCTGTAAATGTTACAATGACAATAATAGCTACACTAAACAACAGTAAAAGGTTTCCAATTTTTTATTCTAAATTATTTTCTTGGAGGCAAAAAAGGGAAGAAACATTTCAAAAACATCCCCCACCCATTTTTTTTCTCCACAAACTGCATTCTATGTATATATACATATATACACAATGAGACCAGAATGAGACCAAAAACTGGGAAACTTGGGGGGAAACTGAAAGAACAATCACCTCTCTTTTCAATCAGGGAGGTCAGGCTGTTTTCACTCATTAATCATACATTAATATTCAGACAAACACAGCATGTTTTTCTACTTTAAAAAAAAAATCTGAACTCCCACTCTCCCTCTCTTCCTGACATATGTCCCCTCCTCCTCCATAGCATATGTTAAGCTATCAAGTACTTAAAAATAGCACGGCACGCAGTGTGTGTGAGCAGGTACTCACCTCTTACACACACAGCATGGTTAGGTCCCACACATTACACACACACACTCCAACCCAAACATACACAGCAGTGGTTGCATTAGCATGGACTGAAACAAAATCACCACAGTGACCAAATGGGCGGATATCCCATCAGCCACCCAGAGAGGGAGTGTTCTCACTTGAAAACACTAAGCCGATTGGCTCCAGATGTGTACGCATGCTCATTCACAGACACACGAACACACACACACACACACACACACACACAATTTAGTTTTTGAGTGGGCACAGCGGATGCAGAGAGGCAGACAAACAAAGACAGAAAAACAAGAACATAATGACACAAACAATATCAGGGGCATGCACCGACATAAAACACACACACACACACACACACACACACACACACACACACACACACACACACAGAGGTAGAGAAATTAAAGGCTAAGAAGATTTAGGAGTTAAAAATAGATAAGGCAGTAGTGAGGAGCACAGAGCAGCCTAGTATTGGCCCTAATGGCAGAGAATACTGATACACCTGTGCTACACCAGCACTGGCTGCAGGGCTGGTACATAATAAAACTCTAATTGAGAAAAGAAACAACAGGGAATAGAGCAGTTTGAGCACCTGAAGAAGTGTTTGTTCTTCCATAGGCTAAACTAAATTTCTGATTTATCTAGTTAAGTATTTATTTGAAGGCATAACAAGTCATGGGCTGCAGAATTAAACATGAATATCAAATTCTGCAAACAGCACACAGAAACTGGTGTTTTTTCAGCTACCATATGAGTATACTCATAAGGACACACATACACACAGATTATAAAACTGCATGGCTCAACGCAGACTTAGAGCTTGCCGTATGTTAATCTGGCCCATTGATAAGTCCTGATGAGCTGATTCCTGCTCCCACATTTTGCTTAATACTGACAGGTAGACAGAGACACAAATGTATACAGATTAGGCATGCATGCACACCCAAGTCAAGTATGTAATCTCATCAATTAACATTAGCAATACAAATATAGTTTATCATGTATGCTTTAAAGTGAAAATATTTTAAAAACCTATAGAACAAGACAATGTTTTGGTGTTGAAAATGACATGCTTTATTAATGTTTTTAACTAATGATATGCATATGATCGTATGGTGGCTTTTTATTTGGTAATGAGGGATATTTGACTCAGTGACTGTTAAATTAAAAGGTAATTCAGGAAATTCAATTGAGTACTGTGATTCAACATGCGAGAATTCTACTCTAAATTATAAATTCTTGATTAGCGCATAATGCTCAGGCCTTCTCTTAAAATTGCTCTGACAGTACAGATAAATGGTTTAGATGTGTAGAAATATCCAGCAGGAAAAAACGTACCTCTCTCAAATGCACGTTCTCCAGTTGGGCTTCAGCCTCCTGCGCTGCCATGGTTATTATGCCTGTCCGCTGTCCCCGTCCCCAGTGTCCCTGACCTTGACCTTGGCTTTGGCCTTGAAGCATCTCTAACAGTCTCTGGATGCTCTCGTCCCGGGCACCCAGCGTCTGCTTCTGAGAATCAATTCTCATCTCCATCTCTTCCATGGTTTTCCTCAGCAGGGATAGCTCCTTGGCCTGCCGCTCGTGCTCTGACTGCAGTTGGAAGAAGTTCTCCTCTGATGGAACCAGGGGAGGAGGTGAGGAAAAGCCGTCACACCCAGGCACCTGACAGGGACTACAAGGGTGGAGAGAACCAGAGCTGGGTACAATCCCGGGACCTTGGCTAGGACTGTAGAGAGGCTGATTTGGGCTGCTCCTCAGCCCACGCTGAAGAGTGTCAGCTGGGCTGATTCTTTGTGCGGCTACTGCAGTGTTACAGCCGTATCCGGGGCTGTGAATGATGATGTCAGCTTCCTGTTGCCTTGGATTGTAGGTGTTGGATGGGCTGGCTCTGGGGCTGCTCTTTGGTCCAGGACTCTGCAGGTTGCTGGGGCTTTGTCTGGGACTGTGGCCAGGGCTGAGTCCCCCTCTGAGGTCCTGGTCCATATGGAGCTCTCGATAGGAGTTCCCCTGCTGACGGTGGTGCTGGGAGCGACTGTTCATCTCTCTATGAGCCCTCAGCTCCTCCTGAAGCTCCTGAACTGTTAACGGAAGCTGCTATAAAAGACAAAGTTCCCATTTATTCAATGATTAAACAAACATACCAATTATACATGAGCAAATCTGCACAACATGTGAAAACACACACATATGTAAAGTACGGCACGGTATATGAAGACAGACCTTGTTTCTTCTGTTATTCCCAGGCTGCAGCAGAGAGAGATGATGTAAGACACAAAGACACATGAAAAGCCAAAAATGAGACATGATAGGAAAAAATAACCATTAGCTAGATTACATTAGTCATCTTAATTCACAAAGCTCTTGGAGACTAGTTACACACTATGACCACAAGGGGTCGGGTTTTCTCCTCAAAGCACATGGAGAACACACAAAAGCTCCTTTTGTGCTACCTGAAAGTAGAGGAAGAGAGGATTGAGAAAGAGCTTCAAGTACGAAGGAATTCCAAATAGAAAACAGTACAGTAATTTTACTCCTCCCAAGTTCAAAAGTTTCTTAAGTTGTGAGTATATCATATAAGACTGCAACACAGAGACATAAAGAAAAGAAAAATTTGTGTCTTTTACTTTATGAAATGATTTTCTCTTTCTTTTTGTCTTCTTTCTCTTCTTACCATTACTATTATTAACAAAAAATTTTATTCATTTTATTTCATATAATTGTCCAATTTCTCTAATCAAAGAAGATTTGACTTTCAGGTTGATACCTTGAATCCCTTTAAAAATTTTCAACTAAAATCAATAGAACAACTGGATAACCTTTATTTGCTCATAATAAATATAATTTGTAATTCCTCACGATAAAGAATGGAAAGGCATCTAAAAGCCTTGGCAGGGCTTTACCTGGAACTTAAAATAAATTCTGTGGGTTTAAACAAAATTTGCTAAACTTGACTCATATCCATAAGGCTGCAGAGGTTTTCCACTGCAATGACTAACCAATACGTCAATATATTTACCATTCGAACAACTAACCGCTAAATGTCTGTGTGTTGCTGGGGGCAATCAATTTCTTTTGACATTCCTGATTTTGCAGCACACAAGGCAAAAGATCACAGAATATATTATGTTCATTTACTTTCATATAAGTATAAATACACAAACACACAAACAGCAACTTACAAAATTCAGACAATGATTTATCAGAAAGTTAAATTGCTATCTTCTAATTAGTGTGAAGGTGTTACTTATTTTACTCAATTATTCTAAGCTCTCTTTTCCAGTCCAGAAGGTGCAGGGAGCCAAGGACACGGAGTGGAGATGTAGGAGGCAGCCGAGGGTGAACACAGATAATCAATGCAACAACAAGCATTGAATATTAAGTCGGAGTGGGAGGAGAGCCCTACACACAAACACGTACACAACCAAGATACAAATACACACGTGCAACTGCGCACGCACACAAACACGCAGCCGACGCAAGCATAAGCAAAACAGGCAGATGGTTAGGGGACAAAACTGGTCACTGCTGCTGAGAGAAGAGGTGACATTCCTTATGCTAATAACAAAGTTCTCATGCCAGACTGAACTCTTTCCACAGTCTGTCAAAGAGCAAAAAAGGAAAGAAAGAAAATATCCAGGGGAAATGAAGAAAAAAAAGAGGTGGACTGAAAGAAGGGAGGGGCGACGGAGGCGATAAGGGAGAGCAGCAAGCTTAAGAATAACATCTTCCCCGTGATACAGCTGGTTTTTTTCTAAAGGCATTTTTTTTAAAAAGAAGTCTTTTTCAGATTTTACATATTATATTTTATGTGGGCTGTGAGCCTTATGAGTTATAGTAAAGGTCAAGAGTGAGTCAATACTGTGAAAACTGTGATGAGGTAAAGCTAAACTAGGTGTGCGCATCAGTACGAAGCTCGGGGACAGCGCAAGTAAGAGTAAGACAGAACAAGGCGACAGGTTTTTTTAAAGTTATTATTGCGCTCACTAGAAAAATACTGTGCAAATTAAAAATCAGGGCGTGATCAAGCCCAAAGGTTAACTCAAGGAAACAGCTAATGAGCACTTTCTTTATATTAACTTCAACAAGTTTCATGTGAGGGCAGGATGCTGCAGCATGACTTGTGCAAATAACAGAGTCTGCTTTATTTTATAAAGTTTGCTGCTTTCGAAATGAGAAGAATGTGTGTATGCGTGTGTAGGTGTGCGTGTATGTGTCACAGTGTCCTCACACTCTCTGACAATGTGCGATGAAAAAAGCTATAAATATGAATGCAGAGGTGGCTCCTTGGTTACAAGAAGGAGGAGTCAGATGGGAGACATGGAAGATATGATCAAGGTTTTTGCACGCTTGGTTAAAAGAACAATACAAAAATTTCGGAGGAGTTGCTAAAGCGATTTCTTAGTGTGAGAGACTCTAGATGAGTTTCATGTTGTACACAACGACTTTTAAGATGTTTCCTTTAGAAAAACAGACACGTGAAGGAAAAAAAGCTTAAAAAGCAAATGGAGAAACAGGAGACTGTCAGGATGAAAAACACAAAGAATTCAGATAAAAGAAATAATAGATAAGATACAGTAGCTGTTCAGTGAGGCAGACAAATGGATAATGCCTCGAACTGAATGGACCACACTCCAGGGACAGGTGACACAGGACAGGACTAGTCACTATCTCTTCAGGAGTAGATGTGAGGTTTTTTAGAAACTTCGAGTGGATGCCACTAGTGCACGTTCCCATGGAAACACAGGGAGCCTCGCAAACATCATTATAAATGAACTGCACAGACGCCTTTCAGTGCAACCTTGAAGTCAGGAACAAAAGGTATGAAGTGAAGCGAGGGGCATGATATGCAGAGGAAATGGGTGGGTCAGCACAAAAAGCCTGAATGGAGTGTGCGAGCAGACACTCCATTCAGGCTTTTGCAAAGAGTGTCATTTTAAAAAAACTAAGACCTCGGTAAAATCAAATATGCAGCATTTACTGTAACAGATACTTGCAGGCTTCTGTTGACTGATTTTTTTTAATGCTTTTTAATGCCAATGTCTGAACAGTTTGTAACATAATTTCAAACATACAACATTACCAGACTTTCTGGGTCGCCTCTGTCAGCGAGATTTTGGACCACTTTCTGTGTAACATAGCTAGTAATTAATCCATGTTAGTGGGTCAACCAGTGTTAAATAATTAACTAATAAGAAAGCTCTAGTAATCTTGGCCAAAAGAGGATGTGACTGAGGAATGGCATTTAATTCACAGGAACTCTGTCTGGTTTTGTGGATTAAATAAGGTAATGCTACAAACTTAGCATCCCCAGATTCATGCAGTTAAGCTAAAGCTAGCTGGCTAACCTGTGCTTGTCACTCTGCTAACTTCACAGCTAACCGACTTGACAAAGGGTCAAATCTGACCTGGTAAAAGGCTATGGGAAATATAAAAATGTGAGTGAAGTCGAGTAAAACATTTTGGACTGTTTAGGTCAGCTTTACAATGTCATTACTGACAAAATATCATTCACAGTCAGGCATAAAACTCCAAAGAAAGTACTTATAAGTAAAAAACTACTTATGTAGTTTTTAATTACTGGACAATGTTCAGATATTGAGCTGCCAGTACATTTTCTATAATTTCCTGTATTTAAAGTTTTTTTAGTGGAACAAGAAAAATCATCATCGGTTTTAAAAATAGTTTAAATTAATTGAAATTTTTTAAATGTATAGTTAAATGTCTTTGTGATAATAGAAAGGTCAATAATTAATATTGATTTTGCTTGTTTTTTTTTAGGATATGAAGAATACATTTAGCGATCCAGCCCACTTCAGAGAGTTTGACACCCCTGCATTACAGCTATCAAATTATAAAATGCTAGTTGCCTATCTAGCCAAATGACTTCACCAGCTAATATGACCCATGCTTATATAATATGTTAAACAGTGTTGAATTTAGCCAATACTGAATTATGTAACAGTACAAACCAAAGGTCTAAGTAAAAATTGCTTTCTACAGTACTAGCTGTGGGCGATGGAAGGCAGGGGCAGTTAGCCAACACATCAGTGTAGAACAGTGTCATGTATGTCTCATTGCTGATTTGGCAAGTGCTAACACTAGCCACAAGCAAGACTGGCTGAAGTTCACCATCAATAACAGCAACAGTTTGCTGGGTGTTACAATGAGAACCTTTAATGTGAAGTAACAGACAGTTGTGTTTAGTGGAGAAAATGTCTGTTGTTTTTTTTTTGTTGGTTTTTTTTATGCAACTATTTTTGAAACCAGCTCACCTGCAAATCTTCTTGGTTTGTCCTGTACTGGTCTTTCACAATGGAGCTCCTCACTCCCTCCTCTCGCCTCACGCCCTTTTCTCTCTTTAAATCTGGGCTCCAAAAGTTGACGCTGTTCATGCTGGGGCCTGTCCTTCCATCCCTACCTCCTTCCAGTTCTCTCCGCAGGTTGTTGTTCTCTCTCTGCAGATCCCTCAGCTGAGAATGGAGATCAAATGTGGAAACCTCTCCACATCGAGCCGAATTCATTATCTGTGTGTGCCTTCCAGACTGCCGCCGTAAACTAGAAGTCCCTCCAGAAAGAAAACTCTGGTCTTCACAAGGGTCTGACAAGTGATGCATCCCAGAAGATGTGATGTTTGGGCTGCTTCCCGTAGCTGTCGTCCGGCCAGTGTAGGAGGAGCGGCTGGTACTTCTACCTAGTGTCATGGTGCCTTTGGGGTACCCACCAGAGGGTTCCAAGGACTCCCGTTCACTGGGATACATAGTACCTGATGTGGCATATGCAGCACTCAAAGACTGAATATTCTCCATAGACATGGTTTTACCCCCTGGTGCTGTCGCTGAACCACGCGTTGACCCTTTGCCTGCTTCTGGGTCAGCTTTGATTTTTGAACCTGGCCTTGACACTGACCCTTGTCCCCCAGTCTGTTTAGATGGTGTTGCAGGCACACCTCCTGACACAGAGCCTGGTTCTAACCCTGAACGGGCCCCTGGTGCTGAGCTTACAGCCTGTTTGCCTTTCCCGTGTTTAGGGGACCTTAAGAAACGTGAATGAGATGAGTTGCCATCGGTGTGCCCACTACCCTTTGCAGCAGCAGAAAGCTTGCTCTGTGTGGGCTTGGCTCTAATATTTAAAGGCATCTTTTTTTTTTTTTTTTTACATGGCAAAATACAACATCTGAAAAGAAACTGTTAAAGCTGAGAATATGCTCATGTCCTTTGTGGATAACAGAGTAAATAAAGGCCACCTACTGGCCTCTCAGTTTTCACCTGTCCATCCCTGATTGTTTAGGGCTTGAGGCTGACTTTTATTTAGTCCTATTTGAGGAAAGCAGCAGTCACTGTTGGCAACAGGTCTCCCGGACACACAGGTCAGAGGTCTTGTAATTTCAGCTACGGTGCAGGACATCATGGATTCTAAAAAGGCGAAAGTGAGACAGTCATTTGAGACAAATCATTTAAAACCAATTTGATTTGACAGTTAAAGGTTGCATCAACAAAAGCAGCTGTACAACCTAAATAAAATTACACCAATGATTTAAATCAAGAACTACCTAATCAACGCCAAGCATTGGAAGCAACACCTAGATAACAAACAATACTGTCAAACTGAACTTCTGGTCACAGCCAGGCTGATGTAATTCATGGTTTGTGGTAATTATTTAATGAAGATTTTAAAGAAATTAAACATTTAATTCCCCAGAGAACCTTTTACACAAAGGTAGAGGATTAGTGTGCTTCTTCAGGAAAAGAGTTCGGACCAAGTGCTTTACAACTTGACTTACAATTGCTAAAGTACTCCCTAATCCTCGCTCTTCCTTATTAGGGGAGAGTGACGATGTGAGGACAGGAAAGAAATGTCTCTAAGCAGACTGCATATTAGTGGTGCAGTATACTACTGGCTACTTCTACACTCTCGCTCATTATATTTAGAAAACCTCCCACGGTCTCAGTCACCACGGTAGATGGTGAAAGAATATAAAAAAAGGAAGAAGATGGACCAGTATGACCATTTCAGCACCATGGACAGCACTAACTCTAGTTATTGCAAAGTGCTGGGATTCTAACACTGGTTCAGGTCTTCAGGGAAAACCAAAATTGTGTAATCTGCATTGAACTGAAGTGAAAGTGCAACAATTTTTACGAACTGTCCCTCGGGGGCAATTGCAAATTTGTCGTCATGCTTTGCCAGACTGTCAACATACCTGTACCTTAGGCTCCACCTAAAACTGGAGAGAAATAGACACCGTAGTACATGTTGAGACTATGTCCATATCATACCAAGTGCACCCCAGCATCATCCTAGTCCACGATAGGGGCCTGTCTGCAAATCTGCAGAGGCAAATCCACATCATAATCCCTCCTCTAATCCATGAGGATTGGGTGCTGGGACTCACTACACAGGATTCAACTGAGCGATTGGCTAAGTCTTCTTGTCAGTCATAACATAGCTGTCAATCCCTTATCCACTGTGGAGACAATGAAGTTAGCGTCATGAACCTTCAATGGTACCTATTTGTGTGTATTTCTGGTATATCAGTGGAGGAATGTGGCCAATAATTAGTAAATATTGTTATTCTATTAAGTAGATATTATAATAAAATTACAAACTGGTTCTAAACAATTCTAAATTCTACTCAAGGTAGCTTGGTAAGCTACTATTAAAAGCTTTGCCCTTTTGCATTATTCGCATTAAGATGGAGGTATCACAAGTCACTGGTCCATATTCATGGAGACGCGCCAAGTTTACGCAGCTGCACGCTCCCATGTCAAACCACAGTGGCAGAATGAGAAAGGACAGATGAAGGAAGAGCTGAATTCTGAAATAAAGTAGACAACGCCTCACTTCATTTCGGTCCACAAGCCGCTGCACTTACTTCTGAGTTTGCAGCCAGCTGTTGCTGCGAAGAGAAAAGTCGAATCACCGCCCAAACTGCAACGGCATAGATCTGTTGTTGATGATAATTTACAATCCTTTGGAGGGCTTTTCCTGGAGCTCACCATCCTGCCACCTTAATGTAAAAACTACCTAGCGGACCTAACCGTATTCCATGCGTGGCACGAGTAAAACTGTCGCTGTACATGTGACTGGGCAGCCTCGACAGAGACGGAGCATAATTCTACTATGACCACCGCATGACGGATTAGTTTCTTGCTCGTATGCACACGGCTACATGAGTTCGGACTCGTACCTTACATAATAATTAATCTGCCGCTAAAACAAAAAGCACACAGTTTAATTTGTTGAAATAATGTTTTCATGTTGTATTTATTTATTTTTTAATAATTCGACAAAGTCCAGGTGCGCACCCAAATGTTTGCCCGAGCTTACCGTACAGGCACCTCTCCATCACTGTAAAGTCCCATCAGTACCCTGTCCGACCTCGGCGCAGGCTCCATGATCTCAGCAGCTCAGCTCATGACCTGTACTGCCATCGGGTCCGCGTGGGCGCGCTCTCCCAGCTGGCGCGTGCGCGACGAAGCGCCGTGGTGGGGCAGCGCGAAGAGCCATGATTGGGTGGTTTCCTGTTTTTCATATACCTATGAATCATGAATTGGGAATGGTACTTGGAAGGTATTACGCAAAGCCAAAGCTCTGAAATTTCCTTTACTACACAGCAGATGGAACTTAATATTGTTTTTCAAACAAAAGAGCCTACACAGACAGAAGTGAGTTTGGTTGAAGTAGATGTAGAGACATAATTTAAGATCACACCATGTGATTGGGTAAAACCGGGCTATTCTGGAATACAAATGCTGTGTGGTGACTTGTGACAGTGCAGTTAGGTGCTCTTTGAAGTGTATCGTGGAAGTGCAGCTGTTCGGCACGATCCTATTTTCTATTCAACAGACCATAAACCAGAAATTACAGTGAGTAATTATAACTATATTTGGTCCGGGGTTTCGGTCTCAGAAAAGAGATGCCGCCAAGCTAGAGCACCGAGACGATGAGAAAAAATGAGCCCAACATGACATGATTTTGTTTTCTCATTAAACTAACAGAGAAAAAAATAGATCATTTAAGTAGGTGATACTAGGTCCTTAGTGATCTGTAACCTGCAACAAGTGCTGGTTTCATTTCCTCCCTTAACATAACGGAAGAGAAGTAAAATTCTGTAGACGGTGGAGTGCTCAGTGTTGCTGGTAAACCGGTATTTATGAAATCAAGCCACTCAAGGGAAATCAAGTCAAGCTTAATATATCTCTTATATTGGTGCTTTAGTTAACGTTGCAACCCAAACGTGAATGTGGTCTGAAGACAAAGATTTGATAAGCAGTACACCAAGTTGTGTGCATTCACGCAAGGCTATATCAGATATGCCATGGGATTGTGTCGCCCACGCATCGCGATTGCATAAAAAGTAATGAATGACTTTAAGCGTGTAGAGCAAAGTACATATAATAAAATAGGTAAATTACAGGTTTAGATGCTACACAAATACAATCAAAAGTGCCTCCGTCTGACAAAATATAACGGAAAAGAAAGCTGATATTATTTTCTGCAAATACAAATACATGTGTTGTAAACCACTGGATTAGGCAAAGGAAAATAAAAAAAATCAAGAAAATTATAATACATCCAAATGATCATAATAACAATAACAACAAATAACGTCCCAGAGAAACCAATTTTTAAATAAAACAACAGAGCAATAAGAATAATATATATAACATATATATGGAAGAGTTAATAAAATTTTAACACCAATCAAATATATGTGACAGCATGTGAATGGAAGGTCAAGTTTGTTAATATTTAGCGATATGAAGGAGGAAGATCTTTTTAAACATGATTGTCTCTGGTAGCATGTAAAAGGAGGTTATATAAAACTTTCACTCATGTTGTTGTCATAAAATTTGAGGTTATCTGATGACAACGCCATTCTCATTTGATTCCAGAAAAGGGGTTGAGCACATGGGTGATGCGGCCATGACAACACAGATTTTCTGCACAATCGTTTTCTCAGCTGAAGGTACTTCAGTTTGGGAAACATCTTATCCATCAGAACCAGCACAGCTACGTCCACCTTTTCGAGACAGAATTAGGGATCATTTTAGGATTGTGGGTTAAGTTACAGCCACAAAATATGTGAAAATAAAAAGGCTGATTTTACTACATTTACCTTCTCATCCAGAAGCCTCTGTTGAACCATGAAGAAGGCCTGGCGGATCACACCATTCACATTTCCGTTAACACCTCTGGACAGCACGAAAACTGTTTTCACACTCCGGTACACCGCATTATGAAGATTCTCTATACATGACAGCCCAGGAATCCAGTCCCTTTCTTCTAAGCATAGACAAAATCTCCTGTGACCAGAGTTCTCCAGATTGACAGTTAACTCGTTGTAAACCCAGTCCCTCACAGCCTGGTTACTGGTGTCAAACACCACAAAGGCATCATATTGATAATGCGAATCAGTCCCAGCTATCTGGGAGTAGCCTTTGTGTCCAGCCCAGAGCACTTGCAGGCAATACCACATATCCCAGCCGTAGAGGTGCTTCAGTAAAGGAAGAACAGTAAACACCAGAGTCATAAATGAACAGGCAACAAAGGCTACACTACCATATATGTCCTGGCAAGAACGCTGGTCCATGGACAGTATGCTCTCACCCTGCTGAGACTCTGGGAATTCACACCGTACATCTGTGGTTAGATAAGGAATGTGTACCGGTGTAGTACTCAAGAAGTCAGCAAGCCAGGAGGTATTGCAGTCACATTTGAAGGGGTTGGCATGCAGGGTGAGATTTTCAAGGCGAGTGTCATTTTTAAAGAGGACAGGAAGATGCTCTCGGTTCAACTCTTTGATCTGATTGTGACTGAGATACAAATATTTTAAGGACTTTGCATTATTAAAGAAATCTTCAGGAATATAACTGATCCGATTGTGACTGAGGTCCAGGAAGGTAAAATTGACTCCAAATATTACTGCATAATTTGGCAGTTTATAAAGGAAGTTGTGATTCAGGTTCAGGTAATGTAAACTGGTAAGTGCAGAGATGTTTAGCCATGGGAAATAGTTTAGAGAATTGCTGCTTATGATGAGAGCCCTAAGGCTACTTGGGAGATTACACAGCACTTCAGATGAGAGTGATTTTAAATGGTTGTTAGAGATGTCCAGGTAGGTTAGATTTGTCAGGTTCTGGAAGAAATTAGTGTACTTGTTGTTGTCAGAGTCCCACATGATGTTCAGGTTATTTCCAGAGAAGTCAAAGTACTTCAAAGAATTGCAGATCAGCCTTTGGTTGATTCGCATCCCAATTGCATTGTTTGCCAGACTTAGGGCTTCCAATTGATTCAAATTTTCAAGGAACTCAAAGCGATGGCCCATGCCCCTCATATTGAAATGAAACTCATTGTTACTAATATCTAATATCTTCAGAGACGAATTAAGTTCCCTGAAAGTATCGTTATAATAAAGATCAAGCCTATTGTAAGACAAATTAAGAAACTCTAAATGTGTCATACCTTCAAACACCCCACCCCTCAGTGCCTGGTTCATGTAATTGAAGGAAAGGTCTAAACAAACTGCATTCTCCATGCCTGAAACCACATGTTTGTTAAGGTACACGATATCATTTTGAGACAGGTCAAATGTCAGCTTATTTTTGCAATGAAAATTTCTCAAGTCCCACAGTGATGTAATTACTGGAAATCTTTTGTCCAGAACATCTGCTCGGAGCTGGAAATCCAATAGTGTTGGGATATCTGTCACACTGTCTTCTAATATTTCAAGAGCATTTAATTGTTCCGTTTCCCATACACTGTTTCTAGATGTGACTTCTCTAGCCATTAGAGTGAGAGGTTGATTATGAAGAGTGCCTGCATACAGGTTTTCATCCACAATCTCAGATCGTGAAATTGAGCAGCACTGAAGGAAATTAAGCATGTTCTGGGAGAGGTCAACAGAAGTTAGAGAGGGTAACTGTTTTAGAAATGTCATATTAAAAGTGTTAATGAAATTCATTCTCAGCTCTAGAACTTTTAGACTTTTTAACTTGGAGAGGACTTCAATGCTTTCATTAGAAAATTTTAGGAAAAAGTTACCACTCAGAAGAAGACATTGCAGATCAGACATGTTGTTAAAATATGGGGAGAGATTAAGTTCTGGAAAAGTCTTCAGTGGTTCATAGTTATAGATAAGGCTAAGCCACTCGACCCCTGTCAGCTCTTTAAAGAAGGTCCCATTTTGCATAGCATATGCCAGGAGGTTGTCAGAGAGGTCCAATATTTTCAGTTTCTTCAATGGTCTGAAAAGGCCCTTTGGAAATGTTCTCAGAGAGTTTCCCCTCAAACTTAGGATGGTAATTGAGCTGTTTTCAGAATAAAAGGAGTTTGAATGTAGCTTTAGAGACTGATTATGTGGGCATGGAAAGCAGGGCCTTGCAGCATGATCACAACGTTGGCAATTCCACTCCAAATTTAAGTCCTCCAGGGCAGTCATTTTGAAAAATGCTTTTTCTAAAACTTCTGTGATTGTATTCTCTCTTAAATCCAGACTCCCCAGTGAGAGTGGCAGTCCTTTAGGGATAGCTGTCAAATTATTATACCCTAATGTGAGGTTTTTGAGTTTGGGGAGCTCTTGGAAAACCTTTTCACTGATGTAAAAGGACTGGTTGCACGGGTTTGCATAAAAGCAGTTCTTGCTGAGGAAGAGCTTTTCGAGATGTGGAGTCTTCAGAGGGTAGATAACGTTGAAGATCTGATTGTTCTCTAGATGAAGAACCTCCAGGCTTTCTGGTAACCATGGTATATAGGTAAGACTGTTTCCTGACAAATCCAGATGTTTCAGTGTTAGTAGGGGCTTGAAAGCATACCTGGAGATTTTCACTCTGCAAGACCTGTCTTCCAGAGCTCTCGGACTGCCCGGCTGACAGTTGCCCGATAACTTTAGAGTATGCAGATTTGGGACACCTGTGAAAGCATGCGGCCATACTCGGTTTATCTTAGTCCGGCTTAAATCTATGTAAGCTACAGATGTAGCCTTAATGAAGGGGACGTGCTTGAGTGGTCTGTCACTGCAGTCAACTTTAGTTTCATTCAGATTGGTGTCACATGGTAAAAATTTTGTATTTATGGTCTTCACCAATGGAAAAAGCTGGCTTAGGATGAGGATATTTTTCACCAGAGCCTGAAAAAAAGGTAACAAGATTAAATTCAGTTGCTTACAAAAAGTTTGAGGATGCTATATAATATACATATCATTATTATTATTATTATTATTAATTTATTTCAAACATGTAAACAATATACAGGTACATTTAGTTAAGAAAATAAGAGAGAAAAAAATACTATACAAAAGTCAATACATTTCAATATTGCTACCGTTCTGATTCATTTACAAAAACTCATTGAAAGGGAGTGGGAAGAAGGATATACCTGTATCCTACAGTACAGTGCAAAAGTCTTGAACAACCCCTCATTTCTTTACATTTTGCTTCCAAGGACAATAAAATAACACATTCATAACTGACAACTTAACAAAGAACCAATTTCATGGCAAAGATAACACACGTATAAAATAGTATTTTTGCATCAACGAGGTGATTCTTGAGAGCCATTAAGTAAAAAACTGACATATGTCTGTGTGTCCTTAAAACATTTAAAGGAACTGGACAAAAGAAGAAGAAGTGGTAGCGTTCATCTACAACAGATGAACAGTGTCTGAAAGTCATACCCTTTAGAAATATGGGGGTGTCAAGTAGCCATTCTTTAGGAAGGGAAGCAGGGAGAAAAGGCTGAGGTATGCCAGATTACACAAGAACTGGGCTGAAAATCACTGAAATGACAAGAAAGCTTGCCTAAGAGAGTTCAGAGTATGTGAGAGAAAAAAGCTTGAATCGTACAAGCGCAGTTTTAAATAATAAGAGGTGGCTCAAGACTTACTCACAGTACCGTAAATCTAAAAGAGCCTTAACAGCTGGTTTACATGTACACAAATGTTTACACTGCGAGTTCAGACTTCCTAAAATGAAGTATGACTTTCAAACAGAATATAATGAAAAGTCACTTACCACAGCGCATGAACTATGCATCGTAAAATTCACATTGAGAGGCTCTGAAGCAATGAGAGCACAGGTTATAAGAGGATGACTGTGCTCTGACAAGAAGCAGTTTTCATTATGCAGAAGTGAAAGCAGGTGGTCAGATATAAAGCAGTCTGATGCAAACCATGTGACCTCTTAAACTCACAAGGGAGATAAGATTTAAGCATTATCAAGTGGTTAAAAAAAAACCCCCTAAAACTTCACAAAACAATATTTGTCCCATGACAATCACTTCTGAATTCAATAGCCACATTTTATTAGTTTAGAGGGGGTTTCCTATTGGTGGAAAAAAATTGAAAGACTTCCTCAAGTCTCTAGAACTTCTGTTAAAAAAAAAAAAGACATACAATTTCAGTACTAGTTTCAGGAATGCTCTCAATCAGTACATATGTAAAAATTCAAACACCACTGTTAGTGTGTTCACAATTACTTTATTAGGTGAATGAAATCAAAACAGCATCGATTTAAAAAGACTGAATATGAAATAAGTTGCCTAAAGTGACTTGACTTTAACAAAAGCAACACGATGTAAAGCCCTTGACTTTACCCGTTGTAAAGATTACATAAAGTAATAACAATCAATAAAATGTTTGTCAATCAAAACAGTCCCCCCCCACCCCCCCAAGTGTTTTCCAGTGGACATCCAGTGGAAAACACCACACCCACAGAAAGATTACAAGTAAAGCAGAGTTTAGACCAAGTGTCTTCTGGTGGGAGAGCACTTTTAATGCTTTGGCTTAAGTTTGAACTTCACACTGTCCTTGAAACAGGAACAGGAATGTAACATCCCTTACTTACAGTGTGTAAGTGTCATTCTATCCTTTCATGGCAGTAACAACAGGGATAACTATATACTGTGTTTTTATCTGAAATTTATCATCACAGACTCAGGTGTTGAATTATCCACAGAGCGATATTCATAAAGCCATCTGATTCAGCATCCACCTTGGAAAGAGAGTGGTTGTTCCCTGGGTACCACAGTAACCTGAGCAACACAAATCAGAGCATTACTGAATGAACAGACAAAAATAAGACTCCAGTTATCCCGTCCATATCAGGCATAAGCAATAAAACGTGTTACTCAGGAGGCCACTTACCGAACGGGAACCTGCTTTGCTTTCAGTGCTTTGTAATATTCGATTCCTTGCTTGTTAGGTACACGCTTGTCATCTTCTCCTATGGTCAGCAGTACCGGCGTCTTTACCTAGATCAGAAAACACCTTTCATGCTTCATTGTCCAACAACACTTACAAAGACATATCCACAAACCCAAGAGATTTTCAAGGTTATACCTGTGCAACATGCCTAATAGGGGACTTATTCAACATCTGCTCCCAAACAGCAGGGTCAGGCAGACAGTCTGTACTGTAGTTATAGCCAGCCTCAACCATGCACCTGCAGAAAAAAAAAGGAACACAAATATGACTGCTTGACTATGCCATTTTCTGTTCCTCTTGTATTTGTGTACATTTTGAACATTTCCCTCCAAGCCTGAGATACCTCCAAACTGATATCATTACAAGCTATAGATTGTAACGATATTTTATTAATGTTTATTTTTAATCTTGGCATGATGTGAAAAATATGTACCTCCTCTGTTGTGTTAGAGTAGTGTAATGTAAGCCGTTGGCATTTTCATGTGACACTAATATGAGTGATCTTTGAAAACATACTGATCCCCCTTTTTCCCCTGCTCCATGTTTACAATATGTCAAAGGATATTAGATTTGCTATAAGTGCACTTTTATGTAATTGGATTTACAATTACAGGACCAGTCCCCAAGAATTTTTCAATGTCTTTTTGTGTTTTTTTGGCTTTATTGCCCATTCTTACTTCCAGCTGTCATAACTGAATAGAAGGAGTGTCACTGCTAAAACGCCACAGTTATGCGGTTGCGCATGACTTACCTAAAAATATGCATAAACAAATGTGGGCAAAAGTGTGAGAATGTGCATGACAAGACCTACCAGTCTGCTATGTCTGTGCTGCCAATCATGGAGGCCAAGTTGATGACAGGGTTGCGAGCCACACAAGCCTTGTAGAATTCTGGGTACTGTCCGATCAGATGACAGGCCAGGAAACCACCGTGAGAGCCTCCACAAACTGCCACTTTCTGCACGTCGAGGTCGTTACTTTTCAGCACACTTTCAACTGCAAACTGGTGGTGACAAAAGCAGAGAACTAATGTAAAACATTTCAAAGACACATGGACAAAGCAAAATAAAAGTAAGAGGAGAGAAGAAGACAAAAAGAACTGAAAACTGAACTGGTGTTATGAGCTGTGAGCTTTAAATAGAATGTATCGCAACTAACATCCACTAAATATCGAAACCAATTAACTCAGTCATATAAACAAAGCTATCACCATGAAGCAAAAAACTGGATGCATATAAAGATATTCAAAGCCATGACATGAAAAATATTGTGCGAGTTAATGACACTTACTTGAACATCTTTGACATCCTGGCTGCCAACATTGCCCAGCAGTGAGAGGATATTGTCCTGGCCGTATCCAATTGAGCCACGATAATTCACTAAATGTATAAAGCAAACTAGGGGTATTGGGATATCCATGTATTGACAATAACTGTGATATTTAATAATTAAATGTTGAGTGGAAAAATGGTAAAGTGACATGTGTCTGTGAAGGTTCTCAGTCATCCAGGTCATCGTAGTCAAAGGAGTTTGCAAAGAAAAGCGTCTGGACTTCTTTGAGTTGCTTGAAGACGTTTCACCTCTCATCCGAGAAGCTTCTTCAGTTCTAACACACACATGTAAAGGAAGCACTGAAAACATGTGGTTATCCTAACTGGGCGTTCATAAAGTCAGCAAAGAGGCACAGAAAAGAAGATCAGACACCAGCGAGGGAGGATAAGAAAGACAGACGCAACAACATTGTCATCCCCTATGTAGCCGGTGTATCAGAGAAACTCAGGAGAGTTTTCTCCAAGCACGACATCCCAGTGTACTTCAGACCCAGCAACACACTCAGACACAAACTGGTTCACCCGAAAGACAAAACTCCAAAACACAGACTGAACAACGTGGTGTATGCAGTACAGTGCAGCGAGGAATGCCCAGACCTCTACATTGGAGAGACCAAACAGCCACTTCACAAGCGCATGGCACAACATAGAAGAGCCACCTCCACAGGACAAGACTCAGCAGTCCATCTGCATCTTAAGGATAAAGGTCACTCTTTCGAGGATGCCAATGTTCACATATTGGACAGAGAGGACAGATGGTTTGAAAGAGGAGTGAAAGAGGCCATCTATGTCCACTGTGAGCGACCATCTTTGAACAGAGGCAGTGGTTTACGACACCAACTGTCTGCCATCTATAATCCAGTTTTGAGTTCCCTCCCCAGACGCCTTAACGCCCACTCACATCCTGGGCCATCTGACCTCAGGAAATCACATGATAGGGTGGGGCCAGGTTTCACAATGAGCTCACCCGAAACCCTGGCTGATTAGGTCCCACACCCGCTTTCACACCTTGGCGCATGTGATTAGAGGATCACCAGGGGTCCTTTGTCCCTCCTTGGGGGCTACTCCCACTGGGTTTAAATTGGGACTCTCGGCCATTTGACCTTAGAACTGAAGAAGCTTCTCGGATGAGAGGTGAAACGTCTTCAAGCAACTCAAAGAAGTCCAGACGCTTTTCTTTGCAAACTCCTTTGACCCGGTAAAGTGACATGGTTATTTTTTAATCTTGCAATAATAAAACCATTAGTGCTGGATAGTTTTGTTTGTAGCAAGTGGAAATACTACAGAAATGACTACAGAGATACACAAAATCTAGATTACAGACTTTTCTAATATATAAAAAACTATATTGCCAACCAAAGAGGTTTAGGTTTTCCATCTATAAATATATCACCAGAACTAAGTTTAATATAAACATATGAAATCACTTTTTGTTTATCAAATTCTCTAAAATAAGAGGTAACTGCCTTGTCTTAAGTACATTAATGCATATGTTTTGCCTTATATACATGGTGACCAATTATGGCTACATGTGTAGTCACCCCACAAGCGCCCATTTAGAGCCAGGAAAAACCCTTTATTTGCTGCTCCAAACCCCAGTCCAAATATTAAAGAGAAAGAGAGTCATTAATGTTTTCATAGTCTAAATTAAAGTAATTTTGGGATGACTGTTCTCTTAGCAGGTCTAGGTACTTCACATTCTTATAAGAACTTACCCAGTAATACAGCAAAGCCCATTTTGCACAGCACAGCAACAGAAAGACCCCACTCAGCCACTATCACCGAGTGAGGGCCACCTAATGAGATAAATATTGACTTTGTGTTAAAAACTATTGCCTGAGTGTTTAAAACCATAGTTCAGTGAGGCATGAAAGTAATATGCATATAGAGTTACAGTATTTACAATATTACTACTGCATGGACTACAAGCTGTGTCATAAAAGACTATTCTTGGGTATCAGAATAGCGCACTATCGTCATAGCAACCACAATCTTATCAGCAATAGCTCTCGACTGAAAGGAAACAAATCCCAAAACAGATTCAATCCTAAAAGTAAATCCAAAATGGATTAGTATTACAGGGTTATTACTTTCAAATGTAGCTGTATTTGATGTATGTTATTAATACAGAGCATTTACAATATTGATTCTGGTTTTCTGGTATATTTCTCTAAGTAAACATTGCACAACAACTGATAAATATTCAGATTTTGTCTCTGTACTGAAAACAAATAATGGTTTAAAAATCAAACTTAAAGAAACAAACCATGAGGAATGACGATAAGAGGCAGCTTCACTCCATCTTTAACCTCCTTTGGTTTGATCAGCAAAGCATCAAAATCAAGGCCCGCTAGAATAGAAAGATTTAAGAGAAGTTTGTTAACCTTTCTGACATAAAAAAGACAAAACAGTTTTTAGAGGTGTAAACCCAAATATTATAAATATTCAAGAAATATTTACCAACTTAAAGTAAGCATTCCCAAGCTAGTTTTATCCATTGAAACTAATTGCACTGCTGGCATACTGGTTACCAAAAAAAAAAGGACTAAACTTTATGAGTTTGCCTCATTAGATAAAGAAAGGGACCAAATACTACATTTAAAACAATCTCTAATGATTTCCGATTAGATGCTATTAACCATCTTACGATATTGACTGTTGTCTTGCTCTGGAGGAGGGGTGAAGGTCAAAATCTTCCAATCGATTTCTGGCAACGTCGGAGAGTCTTCCAGAGTAACCCAGACTACATCCTCCTCGGACTCCCTGCTTGGGAGGAAACCCACCCTCTGTAGAAAAGAAATCACACTGCCGTAAGTGACACAGCCCCAGCTGCATCACAAAAATTGCATTTTTGCAACAGTATATGTATTATACCATATTTACACACACACACACACACACACACACACACACACACACATATGAAAATGTAAATGTGTTTTTCTAAATAAAAATGCTGATCCTACCAGATTTGGAGGGCTGTTGGGAGAAGAGCAGCTCACCACCATCAGATCTCTCTCTATGTTCAGCAGACACCAGTTACCAACCTCAGACTCTAAAGGCAAACAGTGATCACAATTAGAAACAGGTTAAAACACACACTGAAGTGGTTCTAGAACAATATAGATTATTATTAACTAACTAACCAAATACTTAAAAAACCCTAAGTATGTCTAGTGACTCACTTGGGGTCAGAGAGGTGATGCTCCCTGTGCTTATATCCACCATCAAGAGATCCTAAGAAGACCAAAAACATATGACAATAACATTTTTTTGCATACAAATACAAAATTCTCATTATTTGCAAACTCTTAAATAACTGAAATATATATAAAAAGGTGATATTAACCCTTAATGTGTATTTTTCCCCTCACAATATCAAGAAATTTCCCAGACAGTAACTTTACCTTGAGGCTGCGCTGGGGACAAGAAATAATAACACGCTGACTATCAGCTGACCAGCACTGAGGGGACAACTGACAACTGTAGATACCGGTAAAGCCATCTGCATAGCCAAACATGAATAGTTATTTAATATAAATATATGCAGAGTTTTATATACAGAAAAAAAATGGTGACCACTATGTATTCCCTACCCTCTCCAGGTCGCTTCACGACATCCACCACCACCGAGGTCTTCTTAGTATACCAGTCATACTAGTATTAAAGGAGAAAAGCAAGAGCAAAGCCAATGAACAGAAATGTAAGGAAAGCTATTTTCATAAGGGAAAGTTAACACATTTGTTTGAATAGAAGCCAGATTCTGTTTTACCATACACAGCCTGTTGCACTGCATGTGTGGTCCATAGACAGAACATTCTAGGTAGACAATTCGACACTGGTCCGGGCTAAGCCTGGGAGAGCACACTGCGCTGGTGCCTGATGAAAGCTGCCCTGATGGGCACAACAAACACATACATATGTACATCAGCAACCTTTTGCAGCTGGGTCCATAACACACTAGATTAAAAATAAGTGAAACTGCATTTCAACTTAACTGAATATAATAACTTCAACTTAACTTGTGTTCATAAAATAGATCTGAAATGATAGAAATAACACAAATCCACTCACCACATTTCCCACCAGTAAGATCCACGTAGAACAAAGATGACCTGACAGAAAAAAATGAAACATAAATGACTTACAGTATTAGCTTATGAGGGTATTTATGACTGATCAGCTGTACAGTCTGACTTTTCACTGATCGTTGTAAACTGTCATCACCTCCTGTTGGGGCAGTACTTGAGGCCAAGTCTGAAAGGCTCATGCCACCAGCCTACAAAAACCACACCCGTGTCACCTGGAGCCCAAAATGCCTGCAAACAGAGAAACAGTGTGATACCAAGAGTAAAAAGGAGAAAGAACAAAATATTATGAGGATACTTGAAGAGTGTAAACATTAAAGAAAAGCATACACCAAATGGAAAAACCAACCTGTCCTGGTGAGATATCTTCAGGCACTCCTTCCAACACAGAAACATTGCTTCCCTCAATGTCCAAAACACAAAGCACAGGACAGCTCTTACTAACCAAAGTCTCTCCCCAGTCCTCATGGAAGACAAACTGCTCCCCCTGCAGGAATAAGATGGGAAAATTTAAACTAAAGAGGAAAAGAACTTAAGACCAGAATTAAACCTTTGAACTGTGAAAATATTTTCAGTTTCAGGAATATTAGCTCCATTCACTTTTACAGCCTCCTTTTTCTCAGCTCTCAAGGTCTCGTCCTCATCTCCAATAGAAGACAACTCTGGAGACTCCGTCTATAAGGAGAAAATGGAAGACTGAATGGTTAATACTTATTAACTACTAGTCATTTCTGTTATTTCACATTCAATTATACAGTGAATTAACTCTCTAGAGAGGAGTCAGTAAACAAACAATGAAAACATTTAAGGTATGTATAAGTTTACAATATTGTTTACTTCTGACATAATGACATTCAACAACTTTTGAGAGTACTTTCATGTCTTTGGTGTGAGTGGAAATATGTCAAAGTCATTAGTTCATCTTTAAACTAATTTTTTTTTGCATAATCCAACATATATTTCATGCTTTTTAATTTGTTTTAATACAAACAGACCTGGAAGAAAGATTCTGCTGTTGGTCTCTTTCTTTCTGCCACATATAAGAGGTGGGTCTCAGAGTGAGACCAAACCAAGCAGCCAAACTGGTCTAAGGATGGAAAAAAAAAAAAACACACACACACAATGTTGTTATCACTGGTGCACATAGAGTAAAAGTTTAAATTTAAGATATTTAGGAAAAACAACAAACACCAAAGATTTTACAACAACATGACTTACCATCTTCATAAACTTTGCCGTGCTTCTTTAAGGCTGTCAGATCTATGCTCTTCACCTTGATGTTTTTACTCCAGATCTGAAAGGCGACAAGCAGGTAAGTAGAAGAACGTTAGAGTCTGATTTTTTCTAATGTAAGCTAACACACAGTTTTCCATGGTGTTGCCATGGAAAATAAGAGATCACCACAGTAGGGGAAATAAAACGCTAAAGTGGAACAAAGACAAATAAAGAGCAGGAGTGAAACTCAGTGCTGACACTTAGCCAGACACACACCTCCAGAAACTGTTTATCTTTTCCTTGAACCGTGCATTCTCTGACAACTGCCTTCATTTCACCAGAAGGAGAATCCTTACTTAGCACCCTGACAGGAGACACAAATGAGAATATACTGTTGTATTTGCTCAGAAAGTATGACAGTATTTGTAGCCAAACAACAGATAAAATATGAAAGTGATACATACTCTCCTTTGATCTCAGTGCAGTTTCCCGAGGCTCCAGAGTAGACCACTGACTTGTCATCGTGAAATACAATGTACTGCCTACAAAACTTAACAGTCTCATTCCTCTCCAGATCCCGCTGGTTCCATTCTGCAGAAGAAAAAAACACACATAAAAAATATAACTAACGTGCATCATTACATGCAAATCTGACCGTGTTAGCGTGCAGCGCATTGGGTGTACCTGTGTAAATGTTGCTGTATTTGCCCCCATACTGAGAAGTGATTACGGGTCCCACATCTGCTCTGGTCAAAGATGGATAGAGGCTGAGCTCTTTATAGAGCTTGGCAATTTCCTTCGGGCTGGTTACCACCTGACAGCACACAGCAGAAAAACTCACACCACGTCTCAGTGACAGAAGCTGTCCAACAGCTAACAATGCCCTATTCATCTTGTTGCTATGAAGCTAACCATCAGGGTAAAGTTTGTAGGCTATCACTCACACTATTTACCGCTAAAAAAGGAAACCAGGTGTTAAACATAAGTCAAAATAAAGCAACACCCATGCTTTCAACAAAGAAACCAATTAAAACAGTTTGTTTGCTTCGAGTGGCATTTGTCCGATTTAACAGTATCCACATGACCAGGAACTTCCTGCAGAAGAAAACAACTGAATCACTGTCCGACTGCTAGCTTGACTCGGAAGCTGGCTAACGTTAATTCAGTTATTACCAAAAAATCGTGACAGTGTAATTACCGCCCGCAATACATTTGCACTTATTTAGTAATAGATTTTTGGACAAAAAATCAACACAAAATTAACGTCAGCCGTCAGCTGCACTTGAATCATACCTGTGACTCCATAATAGCAACGGTGTGTGTCGCTAGTCTGTAAATATCAACCAGTTAGCGGCACAAAAAAGAATACAAGCGCTACTACAAAGCGAGCCATAAAGTACACGTTACCGCTTCCTGCTGCCACTTACAAAATAAAATACTTGATAAACAGTTTCTGAATGAATCAAAACATCATTATTTAGTTAATGAATACATATTACATTTAGATGAATAAAAGCACTCTAAAATGTGTTTCCGACAACTTAGAACGCTGTTCACTAAACATAGGTGTTACGCATATAATTTTATTTTGTAAAACAATCGCTACTGTGATACTTAACAGGAAGCAGCACACAGCAAGTAAGAAACTTTCTAGATGCCCCCTTGCACTGTTAATACTGCTTTTACACTACTTTACAAAGTGTTAAGTTAAATATCCTAACTATCTGATTGTATATGATAAGAGAGAAACGTATATGGGGAAAATAGGTGATTACATAACTTTAGTAGTATTTATTTAATTCCTCTGTGCATGACAGCTACTGCTCTGGTTTTGTCAGTCAGCTGGGGTAGGTGGGGTCACAAAGAGCCAAGATGGCTGATTTTGAGGAGCCGCTGTCAGATGAAGAGAAGGTTTGGGGACTCTTTAATTCTTTGCTCAGCGACATTTTTCTCATTTGTAAACGGGCGCACGTGTTATATATTTATGTGAAATTTGGAAAGAGAATGGCAGTATTTGTTCTGATGTAGAAATTATAAACTTCTGTTTTAAGCTACCGTGAGCTAACTAGCCAACGCTAGTTCGAGCTTATAGTTGGCTAGCAGCTACAGAAGCAAACATTCATTGAGGGTTTAACCATTTTTGTACTGAAAAATGTTTAGAATAAAAATTTAATTAAAATAAAAGTATCGCGACTAGTTTCCAAAATCAGTATGACAATGCCCATGCCAGTAACAATCACAGAGGGCTGTGTGTTCCTCCTGTAGCGTTCGCTAACATTAGCAGCTACCATTACTTTGCCTTCGATTTCTGGGTCAAACAGATTCAGTTGCAGCTCAAATACTTATGTTTGCATCACATGACTTAAGATCAGGATACAGGTGCCTAGAGTTAAGATGAAACCTGACGGTGTCACTATTCGCAACGCCAGTTGGAGGCACCCGTTTCAGCATGGTCGTTCTCTGAGAAAAGGTACCTATAGGTAAGCCATCTGAACAGGAAAACAAAGTGGCGACAACATTCTTCTGATAACATCAATCTGTTGCCGTTCAGATAGGAAACTAAGGGCGAGATGACATTTTGTTTACGAGGAACTGACAAGCAGTGTTTAAATTCAGTGTCCACTGCAAATATAAATCCTTTATTTAGTAAAACTTGTTCTCTGCTAGGTTAAAGTCCCTACTGTTGCAAAAGACATGGGAGCTTTAAAGTTACACTGACTTCTTAACAAGAAAAGCTAGCAACCTAATTCAAAATCAGTAACAAAATCGGTTGTTAATTGGAATGTTAAATTTGTTAAAATGTGATTACTTACTTGAACCAAACTGGCAAAAGCTACAAGAATGTTAGGTTTCAATCTATGGGGTAATAACTAAGTCATTGTACAAAACATTTGCCTTCAAAAGTGTCTAATAAATGCCAGAATGAGTACAACATGGGGTTTACAGACGCCAGGCTAATCAGACATTGACAAGTCTGGGTTTGGCAGTCTTTCAGATATTACAGACTTTGTACCAGGGAGGTGAGAGATTAAAAACATTTAATGTTTGGACCTTAGTGTTTATACAATAAGATCCAGTGGGTAATGACAGGAAAATTTGGGATTGCAGTGAACGAGTAGAGGTCAGCAAAAATCCCCTCCTACCTTTCCCATGAAACAAAATGTTATTATATATTTTTTAAACTGTGTAAAATAGGTTTTCATTTACTCAAACATAAGATATGTTTGTCTATAAAATGGCAATAAATGAGAGAAAATCATGTTTTGTTTTCTTTTTCTTAAAAAATACAACAAGCTTATTGCTTATTCCGCACCACATGCTGTAGTAATGTGAATTACCATGTATACAGACCTTCCAAAGGCCCATTCTGAGTCAGAAAAAGCCCTCATTACTTTGATGGCTGAATTAATTGGTGGCATTGAATTTGTGTCTGCAGGTCCGCATAGCTGCCAACTTTGTGACACATGCCCCCCCTGGAGAGTTCAATGAAGTCTTCAATGGTAAGAAGCAGATGTAGAAAGATGTCTTTGATAACATCACTGACTTATGTATTATACTTTGCTTCGAACAATAATAATAACTTTCTGTCTCTTAAGAGATCTATCCAAACATTGGTTTATTTTACTCTTTGTAGATGTGCGGCTTCTCCTCAACAATGACAATCTTCTTAGGGAGGGGGCTTCACAGTAAGTGCTGCTTAGTTACGCATATGATGGAATTTCATTATTCAGGAAATAGGTTGCAAAAGTTTCCATATGGGAAATTTTTCATTTCAGAGCTGTTTGTCATTCCTTATATCTTTAAGGCACTTTTTCGAAATACATTTGATGCCATATTATTAATAGCTACTTTGTTTTTCTGCCAATTTTCTTTCTCCAGCTCCTTTGCCCAGTACAACATGGATCAATTTACACCTGCCAAATTAGAGGGATATGATGAGCCGGTATGTTTGGATTTTTAAAATCATTCATTTAAATCGATCCTTTTTTGGGGTCCCCTGAAGAGTTAGTTGATCACGTTTAATTTATCAGTTGATCATGAGAAACATCTGAGTACTTCTGTGTGATGTGCATTTTTTCCAGCCCTGAAACTATTTTCTGATGAGCCCTAAACAATTAAATAAATATAAAACATGCCAACTAGGAAAATCTTGGTTCAAGCGCAGTTGTTTTTATTTTAGGTGAGCAAATACGTGCGACAGGTTTATTCACTCTTTCTTATTCCTTCATTTAAGGTCCTGATCACAGAGCATGGTGACTTGGGTCAGGGACTTTTCCTCGATCCTCGCAACTGTTTATCATTCCGTTTCGACCACCTAAGAAAAGAAGTGAGCGAAGTGCAGCCATACGAAGGAGAGACAGCACTGAGAAGTTGGAGAGATGCCTGTGATACTGCCCTTAGTGCCTATGTCAAAGAGCACTACCCTACTGGAGTCTGTACGGTAAGGTGCATTTAAAACAATGACAATATGGTCATTATATGCAACATTGCCTGCTGTTTACCCATAACATCTATGTGTTGCAGGTATATGGGAAAACAGTTGATGGTCAGCAAACGATCATAGCCTGCATTGAAGGACATCAGTTTCAACCCAAAAACTTCTGGTATAGTGTGCTCCCTGAAAACACCAGATTAAAAAAAAATGAATATGTGAATATATCTAAATATAATAGAATATTTTATTTTTTATAATGTGGCTCCGTCACAGAAATGCTTAGCAATATATTCTTCTGGGTAAAGGGGGATTATTAGGCGCTTATTCAGTGCTTTTTGCTTCCTGATGATCCTGTTTGTAACATAAGTCTTTTTTTATTTTCCCTGACAAAGGAATGGTCGCTGTAGGTCAGAGTGGAAGCTTACCATTGGTCAGTCCACTGCTCAGGTGGTAGGAGTATTGAAAATCCAGGTCAGTGTACACATTGTCTTAAATAAGGAGAAATATTGTTGCAAAATATTGGTTTGATAATGAACGTTTTTCTAATTTATTGCAGGTGCACTATTATGAAGATGGGAATGTGCAGCTGGTTAGCCACAAGGAGGTAGAAGACTCCATACCAGTGACTGTAAGTGCTGATGTATGTCAACAATGGTCCTTGCACTGTAGTCATCTGACTGTGACAGCTTTGTATGAAGACAAAAGAAGTCTCTCACTTTTTTTTTTTTTTTTTTTTTTTTTTTTTGACAGAGTGAGATCCAGACAGCTAAGGAATTTGTCGACATTATTGAGAATGCCGAAAATGACTACCAGGTGAGCTAACTACATGCTTTATGTACTGGCTGAAAAATAAGTGTTACCGGTAACATTTTCAATTTTAAAAAAAGGAAAAACATTTCAACTGATGTTTGTTTCCCTTCCCCTTTGGCTCCTTTAGACTGCTATCAGTGAGAACTACCAGACCATGTCTGATACGACCTTTAAGGCCCTGCGTCGTCAGCTGCCTGTCACACGCACAAAGATCGATTGGAATAAGATTCTAAGTTACAAGATTGGCAAGGAGATGCAGAATGCTTAAAGCAAGGCCGGGGACTGACCAGGGAGATGCATGCTCCTGCTGGCCCTCAACCCACCTGTACCTGCGCAAGGACTAACCAAAGCAAAACTATATCAATATGGGGCAAGGAAATTTAAAAAAAAAAACAAACAACAAAAAAATATATATAACTAAAGGTGTCCGGACTGTTAGGCACAGATGTCTGTCTGTTGCAAGGAATGTTCAATTATGGGAATAATCATGGTTTAGAGAAAGTGGTTGTATGTTTTGAAAGGACTGTGTTTGGACAGGGCTGTGCTCAGGACTGCAGCATTAGAGAAGTAAATTTCCTCTGGCCATCTAAGGATCACAGACCTTAGATGCTAGTCTGAGAAGTTGTGTATATATATTATTATTCTTAGTAAAACTGATGTAGAACTATTACAGTTCTCAGCACACCCAGAAGGAACCAGGATGCACAAAGCAGCTCATGAGAGAAATTAAGCACACCATCACTTATCAGGGTTAGAAATTATTATTTTTTTGTTAGAGATTTTGTGTCATTGTGGTTGCCGATGAATTAAAACTCAAGTACATGAGTAAAATCAAAAGACTGACAAAAAATTGAGTAGTCGTTATCTGCCGTGACAGTTTAACTATCCAATACCAAGCTGGTAGTCTTTTTGAACGGACATGGGGCTTAGGTACACACTGCAAACAAAACTGACAAGTATTTCTTCCTGTTGCAAACATTTAAGATGGCACAATCCTTAGCATAGCTCTGTTCCTGCACCTATGTGGTTGTCAGTATGCGTTACAGCCAAGGGAATGTTGTTTTCTGTTGTGATCCACTGACGTATGGTCTCTCCACCCATGCAAGCTATGAAGACTGAAATAAGATAAAGCAACTTCTATGACGCTGCATCTGCAATACATTCTGTTCTTACTTTGGCAACACCCTCATTGCTGTACAGCTTTTCCTTTGTATAGAGGAAAACTTATATACTCACATTAACCAAGATTTATTTGCCAAAATCTCTTTCCTATGGTAAAGATCTCCATCTTCCCATCCACGTATGCAAATATCTATTTTAATACACAAGGTTTTGTTGGGAGTCTTAGAAAATTGCTCTGTTAACTGCAACAAACTGTTTGTGTACTGGTCGGCGCCAAGTGGACAGAGAGCAGTTGCTACATGAGGCAAGATCTTACTGTAAATGATTTCTGTGAGGCCACATCATACAGTTTTGCATCACTTCTGAGTAGGCAGACTCTGGATCAGTTACTTGTTAGCTATACTATGTGCTGTGTTTAACCATTACAATACAGAACTGTGTGCCGATCAGTGAACTTCAAGACTGTACTGCCCCATTCTGTTCAAATAAAGAGACGTGACAGTTTTATTTTCTTGTCTGCCTTTTAAAACAAAGCTTTAGACAGCACTCCAATCAAGACTTGAACAACTGAAATTGTTTTAAAAGACACACTAGGCTTTAAAGACATGGAGAGTTTATTTGAAAAGCACACAATTTTGCAGGGTTTCATGACATCCTTTATACAAGTGAAGGTCACTGACAGCAGTGTATGCCTTACAGATTCAAATAGAATGGCTAAAATATTTGCTTGGAAGGAATCATTGGTTTTAAAGCCAAGGATCATACAGTAAGTCACAGGAAATAATACAATAGAAAAATTACAATGACATGATTGGAAACTTTAGTGTCCACTCTTATCGACAGTATAACTAGTTTATCACATAATAATGACACATAGTCCTCCCTGGGCTGTGAAGCAGATGTCACTGAAAAAAAAAAAATCGTAGACATACAGTAATGTAGTGCAAAGTGCAGTCTCCCTCTTCATAATACTCAAGTGTTTTCATGGTTAAGTGTAGCATAAAAACAGTACATGCAGCTGATGTTCGTTCATAAAGAACTTTTTCTTTTACAGTATAATAAAGTTTTTAACTGAGAATCTCTAGAAACTGCATAAGAAGTCATTGGGAAAACATTTCAAAACTAAAACAGTGAAAGCTACATTTGTTTACATTTACACATTTAAGCCCTATACAGTTTATTTTTTTAACATCGTGTGACTGGTGTTTTTTGATTGTAAAACAATGAGCAGCTTCTGCTCATGATAAAAGAAAAGGTTTGTTAGACAATGACAAAAACTATAATAATTTCTTTAAAAAAAGATTTTTAAAAAAATCAACAGGTGGTTTCCTGGATCTTTATATTGTAAATTATTTTTGAATACTTTTAATATAGTGTCTAAAATAGCACATTTTCAATTAACACAAACTCACAATAGTTCTACGTAAAGAAATAAAGACAGCCAAGTGACAAAAAACAGAAATGCAACTAAAATAATCCATGTACTGTAGTTCATTTCAAATAGTTCTACTCCAACTTTCCAACTGTTGTATGGAGGTAGGGGTGCAGCAAAATCTGGATCTGACTGAACCAGCACAGCTTCAATTGTCTAGACTTCTGATTTGGAGTGCTATTAAGTAGTTTTGCTACTTAACATGGATACTTCAAAACTGCTGACATAACCCTGAATTGTTTAGCAGTTCTTGGTTAGGGTGATCTTGCTATTAACTGCTTGAAGACAAAACCAGGTCAGACTCCTTGGCCCCCTCCTGGCCACTACTACTGTGCCCACAGTTCCCCGTCAGCTCTGGAAAGAGGCTGGTTCGAGCAGAGTGACTGGGAGAGCCTGGAGTTGGACTCATGCCCGGCTTCTTGGGAGGAGTTGGGGGAGGGTAGGCCCTCTCTGAACGTGGAATGATGGGGGAGCGGATGCCTGGAGATAGAGGCCCTGAAGGCGACCTTCCTCCCGGAGGAGATGCTGCTAGATTGCGGTAGTCTGTACCAAATGGAGAGCTGCTGATTGGAGCCAGCTTGACTCCAGCCTGCTGATTGGTAAAGCGGGACAGCACCTGAGTGACAGTGTTGCGGGCCAGCTGCTTAACTGTGCTGTGCTCTGGTGGGGGAGGAATGGAGGAGGTGGTGGGGGAGAGGTCCCTCGGGGAAAGTGGGCCGCCATGCTGCTGCTGATCCAGCTCCGCCTGACTCTGGAACTTGTACCTGGCAGCCTGGAACCGCTGATTGACTCCAGCCTGGTAGGAGGACTGATGGAAACCAGGACTGCCCAGACGCTTTGCCAGAACAGGAGAGGAAATGGGGGAAGAGGAGAGGGAAGAGGAGGCTGTGCTGGAGGGAGAGGCAGGATGAGGGTGAGGGGAATGCAAAAGTGATCCTCCCCCATTTTCTACTACCCCACCATTATCTGCTCCTCTCCCTTCCTGTGTCAATTCTGTCTCTTTTTGACCATGATGGCCGTTGACTTTTGACAGTGAGGTGGATTTAGGTGTGACGGTTATCTTTCCATCCAGCTCAGTCTGAACAGAGGTGGATACTGCCATCTTTTTGGGTATTGACTCTTTCTCCTCCACCACAGCTGCCTTTGCCTCTTCTTTAGATCCTTCAAGTTCAGCCAACCTCTTTTTCAGGTCCTCCACCTGCCTCTCAAGCTCCTTACTCCTTTCCTCCTCTTTACCCAGTCTGACTTTCAATTGCTCACGTTCTCTGTCAAACTCAGCCATCTGTTTCTCAGATTTGGCCTCAAGCTTGGCTGCCCTGCTCTTCTCACTTTCAAGAACAGCCCGGAGCTTCTCCAGGGCACTGGTCTCCTCTTGCAGTAACACTTGAAGTTGCGAGACTTTCTGGGCTTCCTCCTGAGCCTGGCTGCTGGCTTTCTGGAGCTCCAGAGTCAGAGTTGAGGAGAGCTGCTGCTGCTGGGACAGAGACTCCTCCACCTTGCTCACTACTTGGGCTTTGTCCTTCTCTAGTCTCTGCACTGTTGTACGCTCCACTTCCAGCTAGAAAGGGAATGAGAGAGACACAAATGAAGTCATGGTTGCTCTGCCACATGTGACCACAAGGAGGCAAAATAGCACTGCTGTGTTACAGTAGATCCAACAGTGGAGTAGATACTGTTTTCTTTAAAAATACAAATTTTCTGAAAAGTAGAAGAAGTCTATTCACTATAACCAAGTTGGCAGCAATAGTTTTTTTCTGTTTCAAACACTGCTGTCTATTTTAGACCTGCTTTATATGTGATTTTCTTATCTTCTGCATATTTTCATCATTTGCCAATGACTTTTATGACATTAACTCGAGTGACACTGAAATAATAATGGTATTGTCTCATTAAAAAAGTTATGTTTTTTGGAAATTAGTATTTACTGTGAAATCCTTTGAAGATTTCTGGGCTTCTAAAGAGCTTTGATGAGTATTAGAAGGAAGTGAGAGGTGACAAAATACAATCGTGTGTGTATTTGGTATATGGCAGGAAGGCCTAAGGAAGACTAAGAGACGCTCAGGAAGCCTTTCTTACATAAGGTCCTTGTGTGAAGTTTATGTAGTAGCCGATTGTGTGCTCTCAGTGTGCGTGCTCGCGGGCTGACCTTGCATTAGACGAGAACATCCATTATCTCAGGCTTCCTGAGGCCATAAAGCCCCATGGCAACTAGTCAGCTAAACAATAGTCTCTTCCTCATCTGTTTCCCATGGAACATTTCTGTGCTTGCACACACTAGTGCCTGTGTGTGTGTCTATACTTTTAACCGGACAAGCCCTCTCCACCCTACTGAGTTACACAGTGGAGTTTCACTGATGCTTCCCTGCTGCTGGGTTTTAAATCACCACCACAACAGCGAAAAAGGACACTGTGCAGACAGGGAGAGGTGAGGGAAAGGGAAGCAGGTTGACCAGATGTGCTCATCTGTCAGCAAGAGAGGAACAATTTCTATAAGACGTTAACATTTTATCTCACAAAGACAAACATACATATACACACACTTATTGTTTCGCCTATCCTTTACATTCCAGTCTCACCTGTTGCAGTAGTTTATCTCTTTCTGTCTGCAGCATGAAGGTGAAATCAGCATGGTGTGCAGACTCCTGGACGTGTCGTCGTTTCTCCTCCTCCAAGTCTGCTATCATCTATCAAACATACAGCCAAAGGGAAAAACACTAAAATTGTGAGTCTCCCACACATATCCTCACAGACCTTGAGCTTTGGGGTGGAAAAGCTCCACATCCCCTCTCTGTCTGCCTCACTACTATAAGGCCAAATCAGTAGCTGAAACAAACACACATGCATGTTCACACACATAGCAAACTTGCACCTGTGTGAGCCCATGTGTGATAATGGCTGCGTAGAAAACCTGATCTGAAGACTGGTGACTATCTGTGCATTGCCCCTTACCCTTCTGTGTCTGTTTTCAGCAGCAGCTAACTGTCCCATCATCCTCTCCTGCATCCTCTTGCAGTGAGCCATGACCAGTTTGAGCACAGCCAGAGGATTTGGCCCCACTGCCCTTCCCTGCAGATGCGTGTGAGGTTCGGCGGCTGTGTTCTGGCACTCCATGGCTTCGTTGTCCCGCTGCAGGGCCAGGAATGGATCGCTGAGGTCATACTGTCCGTAGCGCTCTTGGACAAAAGCATCTTTGTGCTGAGCCTATCAGATATACACAAACATAGTTGCGTTAACCTGTAATTTTGTTGCATATACAGTGACAACAAATAGATTCTGTTCTATTCACATATATGAATATGGTTGTACTTTCCAATAGATGCTGAAAATCAACTTGAGTAGATTTCAAATTTTGAAGCGCAGGGTAACACCCATTTTTATGTAGCACAGCAGGCAACAAGATAGAGACAAAATCTACTACAGTCTACAGTCATGTGAAAAAGGAAGTTTTCATAGGATATAGGCTGGACTTTGACTGGGCCACTGGAGCACCTTGATTATTTTCTTTTTTAGACATTCTGTTGAAGATTTGCTACTGTGCTTGGGCTTATGGTCTACTGCATAACCCAGTTTCTGCCAAGCTTTAGTAATCGGACAGACGGCCTCACAAGTGACTCTAGAATACTAAGTTCATAATCAAAGACTGTAAGGTATTCAGGTCTTATGGCTGCAAAACAAGCCCTAATTATTATCTTTGTATCTCTGTGACTGACATTTGGTAGGAGGCGTTTGCCCTGATATGCCATGTTTTGTTTTTTCCAAAATGTGGTGCTTTACATTATAGCCAAACATCTCCACTTTGGTCTGTACAAAGGACACTGTTCCAGGAGTCTAGTTTGTTTAGAAGCAACTTTGCAAACCCAAGCCATGTGGCCACGTTCTTTATAAAGAAAACAGGCTTTTGGCAACCCTTCCAGAAAGTCATACTAGCCCAATCTTTTTCTAATTGTACTATCATTAGCTCTAACAGTTAGCAGTGTAAGATCTGTGTCTTTCCTTTTTTTTTTTTTACATTTCTCTGAGCATTCCATAGCCTGACTTTGGGGTGATTTCCCCCCTAGATTGACAGGCAGCAGCAAGATGTCTTTCCTCCTTGGAACTGTGTTCAAACACAACTGAATACTCCAGACCAGCAAACTGCCCCAACCCTCTCCTTTAATAGAGGTGTGCACGCTTGCTGGAGATCATTTAATTAAGTTGATTTAATTAACAGGACCTGACTGCAATTTATTCTCTTAACTTCTATGGAAACATTGAGGATGTATTGAGTTTTGTTCCAGGACTGTTATGTCCCGAACATGCATGCACATTAATATGCGAGTACATGTTCAGACTTGACTGAGCAGAAACCAGTGTTTCTTATGTATGACAGTATATAGGTTTGATAGGATGAAGACTTTTTTTCCACACTGTGGCACCGAACCAAAAAGGGATATCATTATGACTGGACATAGATCCGGAAGCGTGTGTTTGTGTGATTGCAGGAAATCTGGGCTGAGTGATGTTATCGTCAGCGTGAGACCAAGCAGATGGTCATCCCACTCAAACCAAACACAAAGAGGTGAGGAACGGCTATCCAGTCCCCCCACCAGGGGCAGATGTTAACGCCTCCCCAGGGATGCAGGGGTGAATGTTTGTACCATAAAATCAGACACAGACACACACATACACACACACACAAACCCGATGCTATTAAAGTGGTTCAATTATATGTAAACTAAAAACAAGTGAATAAAACGTGACAGCACACCTGTTCAGGGGAAAAAATTAGACCACGAGGAACAAGATATCATAAATAACTAAACCATTTTACTACACTTTGTTCAAGGGAAAATGTAAAAATAAGTGAAGCACAATAGGGCTTTGTGGACCTCAGTCCTTGTCATCTGAATACATCATCAAGAGGTCTCATTAACTACATAGCAGATAGTAGGTTTAGTAAGTTTAGTGGGTTTGAGTTCTACAGGCATGCAGGGTCAGCAGGCAGTCCTAATGATGTGAGCTCTTGGGGACACGTCTCCATCTCCCCCTACAATCCTCATCAGACACCCCAGCTGAATGCCTTCTCATCGTTCCCATGCCCAAACATGCATGCCACTGCATTCCTCTGGAAGTTCATCATCACTTGTTAGAAAATGCATCTCTTTACTTCCTCCTCTCTGTCAGGCTCTTTTTCTCACATGCTCTCACAAAACAAAAAATACCATTACCACACACACACACCCTCGGGGCTTCAGTAGGAAGGCTGTATTTGAGACTTTTTCTCTGGCTGTACAAAGAATGTGACCCTCTGTGAAGAGATTACAGAACTTGCACAAAGACACTGTCTCAGTGCTTTCAGTCTCATGCATTGTTCCCAAGTCTGACCCAGCAGGCCTTCAGTGTCTGAGAACCAATATGACTGTATATCCGTATCTCAGTTTTCCTTTTTCTATGACTATAAAGTTTTGTGTTAGCCATTATGTATATCCTGAACTGTGGTTGTGAACTTTTGTTATTTTTCTGTTGGTCATTAGAGTAAAACTGGAGACAAAACTGCAGCTTCCTGAGTTAAATAGCTGTTTAAACAGACCATTAAGGGCTGGGCTCAGTGTGTGTGAGAGTGTACTGTGTGTTTGTAGCAGGGCTGGCCTAAGGTCTGGCCTCTTATGTTTTTTTGCCGGGACAGTTCTGATCGTAATGACAGACTGCACTTTCCTTTATGACAGGGCACAACAAGCAAAGCCTCTCTGCTACATAGCTCTACACAACTATGGATAACAAATGTCTTTACAGGAAGTCATGGGAAAAAATATGCAGGATACTTTCAAGTGGTTGTTTTTTTTTTTTCTTCAAGCAGCAGTTATGAGAGTGAAAATGGCCATAAAATGGTTATACATAACATAGCTGCTCAATAGTGTGCATCTTCAGTGAGTTTGGTATGACAGCCTGGTGCCGGGCACTAACTACTAGCTAGCTAACCACTAATGACACCATAAAAATCCACTACATAACAGCTTAACAGAAGCAAGAGAATGGAGTAATTTCTTAGGAGAACCCGTACACATTCTACTCAAAGTAGGCTGCAGAAAAATACAGCAAGCTCACATACGAACACATGATGTATGAACATATATAACACATATCTTTTTATAGCTAACACGTAAACAACTAATAGCCACACATTAACTTGAGCCAACAGTGTCATTAGTATTCTTACAAGTAAAAAGTTATTTGGCTAATGTTGCTAAGCAGTTAGCTTACAAAGTTTTAGCAGACATGTGAGAAAAAACAAAACTCAACCACCTATCAAAACTGTGTGTACTAAAACTAAAAGAATTCCCCCTTATCACATGCCATGACACGTTTAAGTAAGAAATAAGCAAAGGGCCAACATGAAAACCTGGGCTACAAATAAGTAATGACATTTGCTAAGGTATTATTTTAACTGAGAGACTAAATAGTAGCCATAATAGGAGCAGGTTGAACTCTCTACATACTATGAAAAGGTGCTTCAATGCTTCTTTTATTACTTCTGTTGCTTTAGTTTCTTATAAATTCTCCTTCACACCTTTCCTTTACTCTAAACCGACTGAAATTGTAGACCTACATGGTAACAGTAAAAAAAGAAGCAATTTAAAAATGTCTCAGCCTAAATGGGTTATTATTTATTGCCATTATGTGCAAAGCCAGCAATAAGAATATAAACAAAATTTGGTTGCACACAGCTAAAACAGGCGACCAGCAAATAAGAAAGATATAATAATTAAAAACGGAGTTAAAGACAGTGTATTAGGTTTACGCTGATTAGCTTTTCCAGATGATGCAGATAAATAAGCCAAACTGCTAATGAAAAACAAAACAAAACATAGCATTCAATGCCTTGCAGCACAGCGGCCCCTTCAAACAGTGTCTCGACAATGTAGGCATGTGAGGCATGCATACAGGTATCATGTCTCTTTAAGTTTATAACAGTTATTAAAAGCTACAAATGGTTACGATGCTAAAATTGACTTGTAAGTCAAGTGTAACTCAATTATAGTACTCACTTTTTTATTCATTACTTTCATTTCTTCTTCTACTCAAGAGAGAGAGAAAGACACAGATAGAGGAAGTAAGAGAAAGAAAAATGGGATTGTGAGATTTTAGGTGTTTGCTTTATGAAATGTAAGCTAAGGTGTGCTCGAGACACCTCCCAGGTACACATTAATCACAGGTGGTGCTAAGATAAGTGGGACGACACCAAATGAAACTTTCTGAGTAATGTTTAACTGCAGCAAATGTTATCATCAGCGGTTACTGATGCAACATAGAAGCAGGTGTTCTCACCCTTTGGTCAGGCGCTGCTTTCGAAAAGGCATATCATTAGTGGAACAAGGAAATTCTGTGCCAGATCTCCTATATGGCTTTAAAAAAAAATTGTATTATTATTATTATTATTGTTATTATTAGTGCCAGGCTGTGTTGTGTTAAATCTAAATAAAATGAAGGGTGTTGTTAGATATAAACCTTTATTTTAAAATCTAGTTAAGGTGTAACAAAAGCAGCCATAAAAAGGCATCCTTAGGAAAACATTACTCTGCCTCATATTCGACTACTTGTTTCTGTCAATTCTGTGTGTGACATGGTTTATGTTTCCAGAAGCTGTTTAAATGATATTTAAGTAGACCCACCTTCTCTTTTACACATTTTTAAGTCAATGAGCTGTCCTTTTTACAATCTCCAGGCTGTTGGTTACTGACCCTTCGTACACTACGATACTGTATTAGGCTTCCTTTTAAGGGAAACTTCTGTGTGGTTAGTGGCCCTTTTTTATAATATTTACTCTGCCAATCTTAAGAACTTGTCCAAATCGGGCAGTGGCTCTCGAGTAGCAAAAGAATACACACTCCTATCTGAACAATAAAGTCTTGCCCACCCTTATTGTTTATGGAGTCGGGAAATCACATCAGCCTATAAAAATAGACAAAGCATTTTAGGATTACAGGACATGACATCATATGAAAAACATTACCACACAAACTCTGTTGCCTGGACAAACAAAAACAGTTCCATTATCAGATAATTCAGTGTCACAGACTTTGTTACAGTGTTTGTTTCATACGTTTGCTCCCCACTTTGTCTCAACAGATATGCAGACACCAGTCTACAAGGACCAACCTTACACTTCCTCACTGCCAATTTAAGGAGCAGGTGTAGAGCTTCTTCTCTAAAGTCCATGTTTTCAACACACTAACTTTGAGTTGCTCAGCGCTTAACAGGGAGAAGATAATAATAGCATTAGTTGCCTTTAGTTGCAGACAATTGTTAACTCAAAACATACGCCACACCTCTTGGAATGCAAGACCTGTTTCTGGTGTCATGTTCTGAGGAATGTTCCCTCTAGTAAGACTGCTCATTTGTGTCCTCACTGATGAGAACTGGAAACATTAAAACCCAGAATCTGTAGAGACAAGTCCCACGGTTGACGCCATCTCATTGTGTGATTAAGTAAGCAAACAACTGTTGCAGCTCCAGGTTTGCAGGGGTTTCGGGTGAAGGAGGGGTTACAACGATGCAGTTTTATTTTGCAGTCCGAGGTACTTGCTGCTGAGAGGAGAGAGTGTTTGAGGTAGGAAAAGACTGGAAAATATGGTTGAGCAATCTGCCCCACATGCAAGTAAGTAGTGCTGGGCGATATGACGATATATATCGTGTGGACGATAGAAAAGTGTCTATCGTGCCATTTGTCTTCTATCGTCTCTATCGTTTCTAACCTGAATTTTACAAATTATTACATAAAATATATCATTAACCCTTTAAAACCGGTCGGAGCAGGCAAACTCCGTTTTCCCTAACTATTTTTAAATCCCTGTAGAACTGTAACCACGTAAGGTAGCGCAATAATGTTTTTTTTTGTATATATATGAAACCGTAGGAGTTGTACTTACATCTTATTCCATTAGCTTGCCCTAGGTCACGGTTTTCTTCCACATATAGCTTTGCAAAAATTGCATAAAAAGCACTTCCAGCAACAAAAACAATATTCCAGAAACAGGCTTTGCCAATCCGATCAGCTGTTCATAACACTTCCTACTTGAATATAAGTCAGCGCGAACTATCGCATGTCCGCCATTACATGTCCGAAACCGGAGTGACGTCATTTTCATGAAAATGTAGTTTTTAAGCTTCAAAGCTTATATTGGTGTTTGTAAAAGTCACGTTTGACTTTATGCTTTTCTGTATCGTTTCTGGGATGCTTAGAAGTCAAATTACACTGTTGGAAATAGTTTATTTTGATGCACATGCTGTTTTTTTGCAAATTTGCATTTATTTATTTTCATTTTTCCTGTAGTATATAAAAATTTGTGTATCTCAAAAATAAAACTATGAGGACACTCAAAATAAATAAATGTAAAGATAAGCTCTGGCAGACTTGGTTCTATGGTAGGTCTTAAAGGGTTAAATAGCCTGTGCAAATATATTAGTGTTGTCTTCTCACTATACATACTCTTAACTTTATGCAAGAGAAAATAAAGTATAAAAAAATGACATTTTTCACAAAGAAACTCCGTCTTGTTGTTTTGCAACATGGTGCTGCTTTACGTGCACCCGGATTTGCGACATGCTTTACAGTAACTCAAAGCAAAGACTGCACCCTCTCCACTCGCTGTTTAAAGACTGCATACTTTCCAGATGACCACAGGTCAGGTGGTATATCATGATATATATCGTTATCGTGATATAAAATAATTCATATCGTGATAAATATTTTTTCCATATCGCCCAGCACTACAAGTAAGCATCGACTTCTTTGGTAAATGCAGTGTGCTAGTAAACAAACCGAAAAGAGAGCTCTAATTGAGGAAAAGCATTGTTATAGCAACTGCTTGAGATATGTTAACCAGAGTGGGAAGGTACAAAAGACCCAAGATAGCGAAACACAAACGGTATAAATAGACTTCCTGGGTGTCAAACTGATACACAGAGACAGACTAAATTGAAGCCTGCTATCAAGTCCTGACACTCCCTTCAACACACAGTCTGCCCTTACATTGACCTGTCAGTAATTTACTGTACAGGCCCCCAGCTGGAACAAGGGAAGTCAGTGATTTAAGCCTATAACTCTGTACATCCTCTCCGCAATAAACACTGCAGCCTCTGACGGGCCCCATGGAGACCACCAAAACCTGTTTGTGTTTGTGTCAGTGGTGTAGATGGGACATGGGTCACAGTTTAACAGCAAAGTCCCCCCGTAATGTGGTTGTGTTGTGAGGAAAAGCGAAGGAGGAAAAGAGATAGAAGAAAAACAGAGTAATAAAGATCTGGAAAGAGGAATAGGTTGACCATGCATTTGTCCTGAGGGGACGGTTGTACATGTGCACTGAGTTTCAGGTCAAACACTGTATGCTTCAGCTCTAGATAGCTGCTCTTTAAGTTGCATAGGGGCTGGTGTGGTTAGAATGGCTTTCCTTCAGGTCCTGGCACTGAAACTCTGCCTTCTAATTTGCTTTTTCAATATCAAAGCCTATATATCACATTACTGCTACTTGTTCTCATTGCAGGCCTAATCGTTATTTCAGACAATGAGGCAAACATTCACGGTCTAAGCATGGAACAGCTGCTTGGCCAGGAGTATAAAAAGCAGCCAGTGGCACAAAGAGAACTAATCAGACCAGGCCCAGACGCTAAACAATGTTGTTGAAAAGGAAAGCTTTTAGCTGCACAAAACTCAACATTCAAAAGAAAACCAAGCATAAACGGTTCTCTAAAATCAGACATGTGTGATGTAACATGGCTGTTGTGGAGTTTTGTCTGGAATGATGTTTATAATCTTTTCTAATGTGGACTGTTGTGATTCAGGTTGCCTAAGTTGAAAGATGTTTGGGTGTTGACTGGCACAACTTTGCCTAAATGCTATGTAGAGTATGCAATCTAAAAATGCAATCTCTAGTCATCTTCATAGTCTGTGTTTAGTGTTCCAAAGACAGTTATGTACAACTAATTAGCCCAAGCTAAACAGCTCTTGCAAGGCACTGAAATATGTACCTGAGGCAACATACCACACCAGAGTAATCCGCTTTTGTTTTCATTTTGCAACAATGGGAATCTCCAGATTAAAACTAATGTGGTCACAAAAGACACCAGTATAAACTGCAGTCTGTCTGACCTCAACTGAGACACAATAGTCAAAACTGAAAAGGGACTGAGTTTAAAAAGAAAATTTGGTCAAAGGCCAGACTGACCAGCAATAATACTGGTGCTCTGGTGGTCTAGTCTGTGAACCCAGAGCAGCTCCTGTGCCATTGTCTTCACTAGCTCTTTTTCCTCAGCTTCCTGTTTACATATCCCCTCCCAGTTCACTCACATTCTTATTGGGAGTCTGATGCTGAAACAGGTTAATTTTAGTGTCAAATGGTGTATGGAGTAAAGATAGTCTCACATTTTGTTTTATTTATTGGGATACTGGGATGGAAATGATACGGTTAGTTATGCTACGTTGCTATTAATTATGCTCCGTCATGTAACTCCTTCAATAAGCACGAGTCCACGGGGGGGATCTGTTGTATCAGATGTAGCCGCCAACTTACCCTGAGGGTGTGTATGACTACATCCTGGGCCTCTAGCTCCCCCTCCAAGATACTGAGGAGAGTCAGCAGCTCCGCTCTGCTTAGAGCCTCCACATTCATCTTCTCCTCCTAAGGACAGAAAGAGTGAGAGTGAGAGTGAGTGAAAGCAAGATTTCTCATTGTTCCTAAAAATTGTTTTATTTCATTAAAGGAGCAGATGAAAAAAGAATAAAATCAAATTAGGAAACAAGATTGCTTCTGGGTATTACAAATTGATTTATATGTAAATCAGCCCACAGTAGTAGCTACTCATTCTCATTTTTCAGGGAGCGACACAGAACTGATATACAACTCGGGGTCCCATCTGTGGCCTTGCTGGGTTGTGCTCCGGGTTATAAACAGGAAGTCATTAGCATATCTGCACATTAAGTCCAAATCCCAAGACTGTTAGGCAAATGTGATAGTCTGAAACATCTTTTTTTAAGCTTGTAAGACCTTATCCATGCTACACCTAAACTACTGCATCCTGTGACTCATCAGCAAGGGCCCTGTCTAGTCATAGGGGCCAGACATAACACACCTCACACAGCTGACATCATTCTTAAAACTGATACAAAGACTTTTCTGTAAGTTGACTTCATCTTTTGAATTGCAGATGAAGTCATTTTCAAATCAGCTCCTTTAAATCACATTGAAGCTGCTGAGTGTGAAAAGTATTTGATGAGGTATGTGTGAAGTATTATGTCCTTGTGGGGCTCTCAGTGTCGTTTTAAAGGGTTTGGCTTCTTGAATAAGGTCACTGTATCTTGCCAAGTCCCTTAGACTTAGCTGGAGAGTCAAACTGCATTTTTACAAAAGATTTTGGTATGTTAATGAAGGAGATTATGATCACGGTCTTCCACGTGGGTCCCATATGTTAAGGCAGACTTTAACATTCGTGGGCCACATCTGGCCATTTGGTTGTCCCTGATCGACCTGACATGAGGTCAATGGGAAATTAAGATTCAAACATAAATAAGTATAAATCATGAGGTTTGCCCCATTGAAACACAATGCAAAAGAGCCAGTTGCTGTATTTCAGGATTACAATTTGAGTCACCATTATGAGACTAAACAGGCAAAGAAATGCAACTTGCCTAAAGCAGAGTGGGAACAGACATCTAAAAATTTGCTAGCAAAGCTGCAAAAACAACCAAGGACTTTTTTTTTTTACCAAGCTCTACACATCCAGGGATGGAGCGATCAAGACCAGCTCCATGATTTCCCATATAACTGAAAAAAACAATAAATAATTCTCTGGTGGTTTATCAAAGAGTGTTTCCTGGACTCTGCATCTGACAATGTGCCTCTCTTCAGCTGGAACAAGCTGGATCAAGGACACTGCAGGAAATCTGGAGCTTCAGTTGAAGCTCAGGGCGAGAGCTGTGATGTCTGTGACACGTGTAAATGCATTCTTTGATTGGCTGGGGCTCAAATGGGACAAACTGGCAGGTGTTTCAACTGATTGTTGTCCAAATCTGCCAGAGAAAAATGTCAGAGTTTTGAAGCAGATGTAAGAAAAAGTGACTGAAATGAACGCAGAACTGAATTCTTTGCATTTTATTATACACAAGCAGATCCTGCATGTCAGTACTAAAAATGTATTTTTATTTTTATTTTATTAAAACTTAAGTCAGCACTTTAAGTCAGTATCACTGCTGGATTTTTATTCTTCTTTCAAAAAATACTTTCTACACATAAGGAGACATCTCATAAGATGTTGTTTCCCTTTGGATCTACTCTCATACATGAACAAATGTTCTCATTCATTAAAGTTAACAAATACATATACAGATCCTCTCTCGGCAACAATCACCTGTATGCTGTCCTTTGTGTTTCCAGCACAGACACTGAGCCTGACTTCAGTGCATTTGTTCAAGCCCAAAGCAGATAAGATTTCTAAATCTAAAGAAACCTACAAAGCAGACCTGGAAAACTGCAAATGAAATAATTAAACTAAAAGCAAAACAGCAACAACACTTTGTAGAAAGTCAAAAATCTCTGAAATCTTGCCAAAAAATACAGTTGTTTTTGGAATATTGTTGACTAAATAATGATATAATGCTGCCATTTCCACTATGCCTACTAAGTGTATCGTCTAATCTTATGAGTAGCAGAATTGAGTTCAGCTTATTGTCGTGGCCCTCCACAACAGTCCCAGTTTCTCATGTGACCCGTTGGGAACATTAATTGCCCGGCTCTGTCTTAAGGTGTTCAGCTGAGTCAAGATCGGCTGTCTGCAAATGGCACAGCATGTGATGAGTTTTATTTTCATACTTACTAAACCATTTGGTGTTTTGATATTTCCTTTAATTTGTCAAAGCAACTTTTCTCATCTCTTCTTTTTTTAAACAAACCCACCCTCTTCTCCTTGCTGCCATGAAGTTCCAAAGTCTAGTGTTTGCTTTCTTCAAGCAGCGATCCCACAACACTCTCTATCCCTCCAAAATTCCAGAGTGCATTCTGTGGCTCACCACACATTCACAGCAAAGCAGCAGAGTGTGAATCAGCAGTTATTTACTGGCTACTAACTTGTCATATAATGTGACAGTGGTTTCACTCTTTCTCAACCACACACATGCACACACACTTTGATATTAGTTTTGTGTCAGTACTGCTGTATGTTTGACCTGTTGCCAGTCAGTGTAATGCCAAAACTGGGTATTTGTCATTCGATCAGTTTCCATGGAAAATCGTTGCCACATTCCAGGGATACCCAAACCATGGGAATTGTCACTCAAGAGTAAATTACTGAAACCCACTCTGTAGCTGACATGGTTTTAACTGTTGCAGTTTGGCTGTGTGAGTAGCAATGATTGATCCGGTAATAAGCCAAAGCAAATACATTCATGGTTTTGAAATTAGAGGTTATGCTCATACATATCAAGCCAGGCATTCAATATAGAAGCAGAGCATCTAATCTGGTCTGTGGTAAGTGTCAAAGGGAGACTGCACAACTCAGTTACTGTGTTCATCTTGAGTGAATTCACACATAGTCCAGCATTTATGCTCTCTGTCCCCTCTTTCTCTTTTTAATCCCTCTACTGTGGTTTCTCTCAGGTTAAAAATTAGCCATGCCGGCTAAGAAAACAGGAAGGGTCCTCCCTGCTTTGCTCACGGTGTGGGAAAGAGTGCTCAGTCTGCTCCATGCATTTTTAAATGATCGCTGTGGTTGCTCAGGAGTAGCAGAGGATCCACCTGCCGTCCTGGGCCTTTGTCTAACACAAGGGAATGTCATTATTTTCTGGACTGGTAACATTCAGTTCAATATCCAAGTTCCATAAACCTCACAACAACATCAAATTACCGATTATTTATAGCTATAGCTGGAATTTAGGGTAAAATCAATACAACTGAAGCACTCACACCCTACAGCCTGAAAATGAACGTATATCTTTCCGATTACTCTTATTTTGGTTACTATATTTATGTGAAAATATTTTTCCCCATAATGACTTAGCACAAGGTCCCAAGTTAACCCCTGTAAAGTTTCACGTAATCAGAAATACCAAAATCCTATATCGTACAAGCAAATCTCAGACTGTGTCAGAGATTCATCTGTGGACTTTTGCATTTCGGTTTTTACTTAAAAAAAACGCCAAAGCAAAGTGGGAAAAATCCCTTCCATACCTTCATACGCTCTTTTCTGGCCGCATTAATTGTTCTTTGAATCCAAAAAGGGGACTCCACAACAGCATGAATCAAAGCACTCCACTGTCACTGGAGCTCCTGCTCTGGTGCGAGTGTGAACAACAGACCTTCAGTGACGAGACAGTCAGCCAATCACAAAGGCGTAGTGCAACAACCCAACCAATGGTTGGTGGGTTGATCGGTGGAGGGCGGGGATAAATGCGGTCATGGGTGTCCGGGATAAACCTCTTTGTTTCGGACGTCCAACGATAGATTTATGCAAAGTCTGTCTCTGTGCGTTAAGTTTTGAAAGATTTATTCTAATTGCAAAATAAATCTCTATATTTATCAGTTCCGATGCATAGTGAATGCTTGAAGCGTACAAACGGAGTGAAAATAAGATTTTTTTTTGCCATAGAAGTCACAACAAATTATTTCAATATGATTAAAATTATTCGACTGTTTGCTTTAGAAATAGTCTCCCTTTAAAAGCTTACTTTGAGCAAATTATTCCACTAAGTACTGTCAGGACCGTAAACCTCGTGGTGAATACAGCATGCTGCCTCTTGCTTTGTTTCAGCCCCTCCTGATGGCCGCATGGCAACATCGCATCTCATCGTTTCTACTTGGTCAGTGCACCCGTCTGTAAGATGTCTTACAAGACCTCATCTTAAGTCCACAGTTTAGTCCAGCACGTTTGGTTTTGCACCTCTAAGGACCATTATATGTATTATATAAATTATAGCTTCATTTAGAGGGGTTGTGGTTAACCAACCTGTCCTAAGTACTGGAGATCGTCTTTCAAATAGTGAATAGTGGACTGGTTTTGTCACATTAGCAAAGAGAGGTCATGGCATTGAACACTCTAACCGTTGTTCCAACATGTCCTTGTTTTGTTCCTGTGCTGGCTTTGTGAACCTACTCTTTTTAAAAAGTAAGAGCCGAAACCGGTTGGTTATGTTACAGGATTTAGACCAACTACGATTCATTGTAGTATTTCCTGACTACAAGCTTGTCACTGGACTCTGTGTAACTCCACTGTCTGGTGGCTTAGAAGGCCAGACCCGCTGTTATTTTAGATTGCTCATACAATCTAGGAAAGCCCACAATCTTCAAACACACACACACACACACACACACACACACACACACACACACACACACACACACGTGAAAATAAACTATGCTTTAATTGCTCTTTTACAGTAAAATAGCAATTAAAGGACAGTTTATTTTCACTGACCATTTACTAAAAATTGCTTACTTCCACTAAGCATGGCACTAACAACATTTGCACAATATCAATATTTCAAGTCCATTAGACATAAGATGGTCTCCATTTTCTAGATGGATACTGACAAGTGTAAGAATAAGTATTCTTCCAGATATGGTAAAAATAGATATGGATAAATATGGACTTGGGCCACATTTATAAAGTTGTGTTTATACTGTATTTTTTAATACACATAATTGTAGCACTGCAATACTGAGTCCAGGCTTGTGTGCTGAATAAAGTAACTGAGAGGGGGCAGTTAAAAATTGCAAAGTGGAAAATGCTTCAGTCTATAAAAACAGCAGGCTATAATCCTCCTATGCCAGTTCCACTTTCGTTGTCATCCTGCAGGTGGCAATATAGTGCCATTTTGTTGCAAACAATTTTGTACATATTCAAGCTTTTGTGTGCCGAATCCATGATGTGATATCTGGGACTGAATGCATGAACACCATCAGTAAAATCAATAGATTAAGTTTCACAACCATTTTACTATCTGGCACACGACTGTGTTGGATCAAAAGTAGATTATTTTTTTTATTTCACAGCAGTGGTGAGGGCAGTACCCTAGGTCTAGGTCTCAAAACGTCTGTCCACAAACTTCAAATTTTAAAATTTGTGATCAAATCTAACATTAAGGCATGGCCACTGAAATCAATGTAATAACAGCCAAGAGCACCAAGGTCATTAGGAACAACAACAACATTTTCCCTGTCTTGGGCTTTGCTCCACTAAAATTAGGCCTGAAAATATCATTTAATACCTCTAAGCCAACAAAGCTATCAAAACTCTATACACTTCTCACACTTACTCTGAGATTTAAGATATGTAGCTATACTGACAACTTGTATTTTTCTGCTAATAAGATTTACCAAGTAAGTATTGTTTAAGTTTATATAAGACATCCAAATGCAACTTGTATTTGAATGGATCTACTCACACATGTCCGTGCCATGTTTATTTGTTTTCATTGGCCACATTATGCCTAATTTAATCTTAAATTGGCTACTCGACTAAAACTATTGCCTCATAACCTACAAAAACACCTCCAAATTGTTTTCTTTTCCCTTAATACCCAATTTTTGTAAACTTATCATGAGAAAAACAAAATAATTGTGAAGTGAAGGGGAATAAAATCTATTAACATATTATAGTTGACTTTGAAACAGAGCAGCTAAAAAGCTCTGGAGGCCACTTTGAGTCAATTTATGCTAATGATTCAAATTAAAAGGAGCCTACTTTGATAATAAATAAAATACCTGGTCTGGTACCCCCCCAAAAAAAGAATGAAAATAAAGACAAGAAAAGCAAAAAGGTTTGAATCAGAGTTCAGCTTCAGTTCAAACCTACCAAAAGCCTGTAGAATTAATGGTGAAAGCAAAGAAATTTGAACAGGCATAGTCTATTTTTTCTAGATAAGTTTTTTCCTTTTTCAATCCACAGCTAGGCTGATTCAACACTGGGCATTTATACTGTAACATTAAACATCTGATATATTTTTAAGCAGCTGTAGGTATTACATGAAACATTCAGCTATAAATCCTAAAAAATCAAAAAGAAACAGACTTGCTTCTATGAAAGAAACAGAACTGTGTTGAGCTAAACTAGATTCATTTGTCACAGGTGCACATACATTCTACTTTGAGGTGAACTATTTCTTTATGGAAAATTATGGGTAAGGTTGGGATTGTATTTATTTATATACTCTGGATAAATAAACAGAAACAGAGAAAGAAACACATTTGAAGAGCCCACTTAAAAATGTAATTAATTATCTCTTCTTGCATGTTTTAAAACTATTTTTGATGTATTGTTTTAAAGGAAAAGCAGTGTTGTCTCACTGTCACAGCCTTTATGTGCCTGTTTACCAGCTTTACAAGCGGGCGTTAGGCAATGCTGTAAATGCTGCTCTTCATCTTCCTGTGCTCTTAGAAAGGGGTAATGGAAATTACCTTCCGCAATCAGCTTTTATTAAAGCCGAGCAACAGGTTTAGAAAAAAGCAGAGTGCCTGCTCTTCTTGTCTTTTCCTTTGCTGTTGGATACATTGGCATCTAATAGCAAACTCTTTCAGGTTCTGACAGCTTCTCAGTGTGGCATCCTTTCATCATCATCTGAACATGTTTTTTGTATTACAGTAATAGAAAAAAAAGAAGGTAAACCTTCTTTCAGTTCTAAAGTTATTCGCAGTGGAAAACATTCAAGATAGTTGCCAATCTTCCCAGCAGTTGAAATCCCAGTAAATTCACCCTAAGGTTAGACCATGCAATGGTCAGAGAAATTGCAAAAAACCCAAGAGCTACATCTCAGACTCTACGTGCCTCATTTAGCATGCCAAATGTCAAAGCTCATGGCAGTACAATAAGAAAAAGATTGAACAAGTTGTGCTTGGTGTGAAAGGTTTCCAGGAGAAAGTCTCTGCTCTTTAAAAAGAACATGGCAGCACATGTTAGGTTGGCAAAAATGATTCAGAATTTTGGAACAATGTCCTTTGGACATGATGAGACCAAATTGGAGATGATTGGCCATAATGCACAGCAACACATTGGTTGAAAAACAAACACAGCATAATGGCACATACCCCTATACCCCTCATATTAACTGTGAAGCTTGACAGTGGCGAGTGGATGATTTGGGCTTGTTTGACAGCCACAGTACTTTGGCACCTTGTGGTCACTGAGACAACTAAAAACTCCTCTGTGTATTCTCAAAGTATTCTCAAATCAAATTTGAGCTAATCTGTCCAACAGCTAAACAGCTTGGCCAAAACTGGGTCATGCAACAAGACAATGATCCATGATATGAGCATATGGAAAATTTCCATGAGTCCTTTAAAGGAAGCATAACAACCAATTTACAACAGAATGGTTTAAAAAATTTAAAAATAAAGGTGCTGCAATAGTTCAGTCAGACTCCAGACTTCAACCTTATCTTAATCATGTGCATTAAAGAAATCTCACAAAAATCAATGAACTAAAGTAATATTATAAAGAAGAGTGGGACAAAATTCATCCACAACTATGTGACAGCCTGATAGAGTTATAACAAGGAAACTTAATGGTTGTTGTTGCTGCTAAAAGTGGTTCAACAAGCTATTACTTTCTTTCTTTTTCTTTTTTTTTACACAATGCTTCCATATTTTCGCTTAATTTAATTAATGTTAAATAATTAATAACATGGTGCAATATATTTTGACTTAGTTTGTTTGAGATTGTATTTAGCCAGTTTTAAGACTTTGTAAGGTCATTTTTATTGTATTTGGATGTACAAAACTTTATATTTGAAAGATGGCCCACTGTCCCTTTATTGTGATTGAAAGTGTTTACAGAAAGAAATAAAACAGCAAAAGTTCATATCTTCCTACAATTCTTCAAATGCCTATCTGCCTGCAGCACTTACAGTCAGCAGCTATAGTAACATGCCTCTTTTTTGTGTCAGATCAATTGCGGAAAGATGAGTTTAACAATGAGAAGTGAGAGAAGGTCACGAGAAACAGATAAGATATTGAGGACTGACTGTGAGAAATAGTGAGGTTTGAACACAAAGGAGAGTGAAGATGAAAGAAGGCAGCAAGTAATGCGTAAACATGCTGACTGCTAGTTAATATAATCTTTTTCTCAGCCTTTACATATTCCCTGGGTAATTTCTTGGACAGCGTTCATTTATATGCCTTAATACTGTCTATGCTATTTTGAAGACAGGGAATCAAGAGGTGTATTATAGCAGATGATAGCTGGTGTGTCCTCCAGATGTTGTCTGGGAAGTGATTTGCTAATGAAAGGCTCCTCTTGTCAGCTCTGAACCTCAGCGACAGTCGATGACATTGAAGAGGACACCTGCTTGTCTGACCAGCTGACAGAAAACCTCAGTTGAGACGTATGGCAAACTGACTGCATCTGTGCCTCTCTGTCTCTCTCACAGACCTCCCCAACCCACAACTACACAAAATAAATAAATGCAACCTCATCTAACAAAAATACGAGATGCTTTTAAAATGCTTTAAACCTAAACACCTGAAATGTCATGACAGGCATTTCATGCAGAGTTAATATGAGGTGCAATCAGTTGACAGCATTACATATTTATTCATGCTCACAAAAACACATTTTGTGCTAGAGCTGTAACAAGGCTTCCAAAGTTCATAGCGCCAGTGTGCGGTTGACTGTGATCCCCCTAGCTTGCCTGATGATTTGGCACTTGGCCCGGTGAATGTCACCTCCTGTAACCAGTGAGTGAGTGTGTGTTTATGCGTATCTTTCTCACTTACCGCTGAACTACTGTGTAACCAGTACGTGGTGAGTCATGCTGGAGAGAGGTACAAATATCTGGCAATGGCTGCTGGGCAAGAGGGAGAAATGTAAAATTGCAGCACTGGAGAGAGGGGGCGATGGCTCTCAGCGCCTGGTTTTGAAGGTGAAACAAATGTCACTTTAAATTACAATCACTGACTCTGATGCACAGCCATCAGCAGAAGCTATCAGATCTATGTGTGAAATAGATTTTTTAAAATGCAATGTACCATATAATTGTAACCTGTTCAGTCCTCATAAGGTTAGGGTCATAATTTGTTGGACAATGGTGCAAGTTTTGTAAATTTGCATCTGTATATGACTACACTATCTTTGAAAGCAAGTCATGATCATAAGTGCAGACTATCAGCTTCAGTTCAAGGGCTTTTTTTTTTTTTTTTTTTTTTTAAAAATTGCATTAACTGTTTTTACACAGAAGCTCCAATTAAGAGACAAGTGAAGCCTGTTCCCTTGTTATTTCATGACAAATGAAGCATACATAATATATGAAATTCATTCAAAGATGGAATTTGGATTTGATATCTTTGCACTATAATTTTAAATACGAGGCCCAGAGAGATGTCAGAGCAAGAGAGGGAAGCTGTCATTAGGCTGGAAAAACAAAACCTATCAGAGAGATAGCAAAAACTTTAGGGGTGCCCAAATCAGCCATGCGATAGTCTTACAAAGCAACACCACTGAGCAACACCAAAAGGTCTGAAAGACCACAGAGAATAACTAAAGTGCATGATGACAGAATTCTTTCCATGGTTGAGAAAAAGAGGTCGTTGTTATCAAGGTCTACAACTGAGAGGCCTTCATAAATGGAACTACAGTGGGTTTACAACAAGGTCCAAACCACTGGTTACATTCACAGGCAGCCTTTGCCAGAAAAACCACCAAAAGGGCCTACACAGTTCAGTTCCACTGGCAGAAATGTTATGGCTGCCAGTCAGAAAGAGTCACTAGTGTCTATTAATGATGTGACTGCTGATAGAAGTGGCAGGAGGATTTCTGAAGTGTACAGAGGTATACTTTTTGCTCATATTCAGCCAAATGCTCGAAAACTGATCAAACGCTGTTTCACAATGCAAATGTAAAATGACCCAAAGCGTACTGCAAAAGCAAACCAAGAGTTTCTTGGGAAGAAAGAAACCAAGTGAGTCACCTGATCTCACAAAAATGAATACAGAAAGATCCACGAACACACAGCAGCTGAAGGTGTCTGCACATGCTGACTGTTTGACCTAAAATCCAATGTGGTGGTCTTTACATAGGCAAGACTACAAAAATGGTTTCTTTCTCCAATAAGTAATGACCCTAACTGTAGCAAGTCTCCACAATACATTTCTAAAAAAAAAGAAAATACGGTTAGTTAAAGTTGATTAAGTCAATGACTGGTCACATATCAGATATCAGGGCTTAGTTGCACACAATATTGCACACATGTTAACAATTATCCCACAAACAAACAGCAGCTGAAGACAGCTGCAGTAAAGGTCTGGTATCTCAAAAGAGCAAACAGCATTTAGTGATGTCTATGGATTTTCTTCCGAATGTTAAAAACAATCTCTATATTTAAAATACTGTTGGTTTGCGCTTCATGAGATATTTTTGTCTGAATTAAAATCCACTGTGGCGATGTACAGAGGCAAAACTACAAAACTGTGTCTTTGCCCCCAACTGTAAGGTCAGGATTTGGGTATACTAGCCAGCAGAGGGCAGTGTAGGGTAAAATGTGAGACAGTCACGTCATACAATTAGGATTTGTAAACGATTCTAACACGTAACCTTTTCCTGCTTTTTAAAAGGTCATATTACCTTATTAATTTCACAGTACATTCAGCAACTCTGTCACGATTTGCTCTGATAAAATGAAACGGTAAGACATGTGCTTTCTAATCTGTGTTCTTTAGCTTTCACAGCTCATTCATCTTTACCCCGTCACTTTATTTTCTCTGCAGCCTGCTGAACCTTTTGCCAATTAGTTTTAGTCCTCTGAGCATCAGCCTAGATGCAGTACCCCTACCAGTGTCTCACAGGAAGAGCCAGAGTTGAGTCACAGTGGGAGTCATGCAGGGACAGCTAATGGCACTCAGGCTGATGCAATATACCTCTGTGCAGCAGCATTTAGAGGGACCCCCCCCAACCCCCCAACCCAAGGGAGCTGGGTAACATTGTGACTGTCCTGACTGAGCTACTGCAAAGTCACACACCTCCATCACTGTGGTGGACATACCATGCAGATTGGGCCTGGCTTTTTGTGTTATGGGCAGTTGTGGTGCAGTTTCTCTTTGCTGTGGACAGAAAATCAGTATGCATGAATGACGGAGACAGTAACGCAAGCTTCTGAGTGTCTGTAATGTTTACTTGTTTGATGCCAACTCTGCTATACAATCTGTCCCATTAATTTCGACAGAAAATCATGTCCCCCGTCTGGTGGCCACTTACAGTGAGTTATGGCTGCTTGTCCGAGCGAGCTGTTGTGATGAAAGGCAACTTTGCAGGGAAAAGTGCACCAAGAAGTAAGTGAGAACAAACGCAGATTTACGGCACCCCTGAAAACACACATACTCACCCACACACACCCACCCAGAGGACTGTGACAGAGTGATTTAGTGGCTTTTAATCATTCCTAAATTGCCTGTCGTTCTCTCTCACACACAGCAATACTTGATTACATACACCGGTACACTACATGAAACAGGATCCCACTCCTGTCAGACAGTGGACATGGCCTGGTCCAGTGTTTTGTGGGAGATGGGGTAAGAAAGCATGAGGGTTCATTACATCATTAAAAAAGTGCAGAGTGAGCAAGAAGAGAAGTGAAACGTTCATACTGTAAATCTCCGCTGTACAGAGCAGGACCCCGAAGACCAAAACTCCATCACTGGCATGTCTGATGAATCACTGGATGCACTAAATCAGAAATAAACAAACAAACAAATAAATAAATACAATAAAATCCCCAAATCCCAAGAAATCCAAAAATCACATTACACTGCCTTTCCAAAGGATTTCTAAAAAAAATACAGAGCCAGCTACTCGTGTTTCTAAATCCAAGCTCAGCGTAGTGCCAACCTGATGTTTGAGGGAAGAAAGCATTGTTAAAAATCTGCCCCTTTTTTATTCTGTAAATATAGCACTAACCATCATTTTACTCTTTAAACACAAACTTAATATGAAAATATACTCCATAATATGACTATCGTGAACAAGATCAACTTTTAAACACGAGTCATGTTGTGGCTTGTGCTTTTAAGAGCATTTGATTTATTAGTTGTGTAAGTTTTGGTGTTTAAAAATCACATAATCAGGCATGATCAATCTGTACAAGAAAGCAGTATTTCCCAAATCCAAAGTGGAGTTCGGATTTCTGGAGTTCCACCAGAATGATTTGGTCTCTCTTTCTCTTTCATTTGAATACATTGCAAAGGCTTCTTTTAATATTCAGTAGTTAATAAGAAAAAACAAAACAAAATAGCAAATGTAACACCCCTCCGCACACACTCACTCTAATGCAAAATTATATGAGTATGTGTTTTGGAACCCCCGAGGGAGCTTGACTCCCAAGTGTACAACTACCGCCCTAATGGTTAGGGAGTAAACAGTTAGTCAGTAAATCTGCACCAACACATGAATCATCCTCTTTCATATTGTTCACTCTGTTCTGTGCAAAGCTAAGCCTCGACAACTATAGCAAAAACAACATATGTTATTTGGCTGGAGCTGCAGCTGTAGAGACCCAGGGCTTTTTAAGGTCATATTTGCAAATCGCTCTCTAATACAGAGAGCGTGTTGAAATGTGTGAAAGCGGCTTGGAGATGGGAATTCAAAATCTTTCGATCCATCTTTGGGCTGTTTTGAAAGGTTTACATTTTTGCTGGTTTGTTTGACATGAGCCCGAGTTCATGATGCGTGACCGCTGTCTGAATGACCAGTGACCCTGCTTACTAGTAGGGCAGAGATTAGCACTAATGCGCACACATACACACTGAGCTACACTAGAAAACTCACACAGTCTCTGCAAAACCACAAAGTAATTCTACAAAAGACAGCAGATGCACAGTCAACCGTCTACACGGCACCATCATAAATAAATCTGATGATGCAACTGAGGGCAAAGTATAATCCCTTGGAGAACAGTTTAAAATACTAACACACAAACATTGATTAACCCTCAAGCGACCAAGCTATTTTAGTGACTAAAATGAGGGAATGGGATAATTGGTGACAGCATTATTTTTTATAGATGAATACTTATTTTAATGGCCCTGTTTGTGTTTATCATACACACGATACACATATATTCTAAAATGTTCTGATCAATTCTGCAAATAAACAGAAACTGTCTAAACAGAATTGCATTTATAGATAGTCCTTGTCTTTTACTTCTTGTAAAAAATGTCTTCTTTTAGTATTACTAGGAAAAATAAACTTTGAAACTTGAGGTTTGAGTGAATTATGTATCATTGATTGTCAAATGCTATGCCAGCAAATTACAACAAACTCATTTATTCAGGTTTTTGCTGTGTGTAATTCTTCTATGTTTCTGTTTCAACAGATATCTGAACAAATATGTTGTTTGCAAATGTGTAATACTAAAAATATCTTGTGCAGAGATAGGCAGATTACTCAAATATCTGAAAACTGCACCCAAATTATATCTCTAATTGAGTAATCATTACCCACAGATTAAAAATAATAACAAAAAAGCCTCTAATGACCTCGCATGACTTTCTTTTACTGTTTGGCACACCTACCTTTAGCTTCTCTGCTTCTTCACTACATCTATGAATCTCGTCTTTTCCGCTTACCTGCAAGTTTCATATTCAACATACTTTGTCCAATATATCTACTATCCCTCTCTGCACACATCCAAACCATCTTAGCCTTGCCTCTCTACCTTTCTCCCCAAAAAGCTCAACCTGACCTGTCCCTCTGATATACTCATTTTTAATTCTGCCCATTCTGCTCACTCCCAAAGAAATCATTAGTATTTTCCACTCTGCCACCTCCAGCTCAGCCTCCTGTGCTTTTGTCAGTGTCAATACTTTTGTCACCAATAACAAAAAACCTAAGGAACAATTGTAGGAGAAGTAGAAAAAAACTACAAATATAACTCTAAAGCTGGAGTTTTAAATGACCCCACTTGGTTATCTGTAGGTTAAAGCAAAGCAACTGTCTCCCCATGTGATCATTTCTAAATATTGCTAGCAATATAACTAGTTATACCTCAGCAAGTAAGGGCTTAAAAATAATAAGATGAAATGTCGAAGGTTGTATTTAATTGTATTTCTGTATTAAACTTTTCACTTACAGGAGGAGTAATTGTGTTGTTTTTTCTTGTAAAAGTGCCTTGCTATTAATGCTGGTATTCACAGTAATAGAGTTAATTTTTCTACTCATCTTGGCTCCACTTTGGCCTTGTGGGAGTTATTTTGAAATGTCAGCCAACATGACCATATTTTTGGAGGTTATTTTAAAGGATACAGCTGGCTTATTTTTCATAATAAATGAACATGTCACCCAAATGCAACATCATGCCTCTTTTACACAGTTTCATTAGGTTTTGGGTGACAGACTGACACAATTGGTAGCGCATATTCAGAGATACGGTGCATTTAAAATTAATTTTATTTAATTTTTGATAGATTTAACCATGGTATTGCCTAATTTGGGTTTGTTGATAACATTAATAAGATACTACTTGGGCCTCGTACCTGCAGGTGACCTTTAACGGTGCTTTAAAAAGCCAGTCTGATTCTGAGAAATTGCTTTATTCATTAATCTCAACTTCAACCACTGTGACAACCTGTCTTTTTCTGATAGAGCAGAGCTGCTATTGTTTAAGTATGCAGAAAATTGTAAATGACTGTTGATCTTAATGTGAAGCACATTAATTTACTTTGATGGTGTATTTAAGCATCTTTGTTTTAAAAGAACAGTCAGGACAACAGTAGTATATTAATATCAGACCAAAGGTCAGCAGCAATTTGTTTGATTACTTAGATATAAAAATGCTTGACTATTATGTTTATTGTTGTATTTGAATCAAAGAACATTCAGATCAACTAGATCTATATGTTTTCACCCAATAAGTATTTACACTGACTGTTTCATTGATAACTATTGTGCATGCCCCACAATGTTAAGCTAACACATCTTCAGATTTGCAGAACTACTAATCCCTACCCCATGCTCAACATTCTATTTATCACACTATTCATTGGTACCCCAGTTCCCATCATCACTGTTGCCCCACAGGAAAACAAGGCATAGTTCAGGACATTTGTTCCCATAGCTACAGTGATACATATAATTTAGATACAATTTAGCATAGTTATATGTACAATAATAAGGCATCATTTTATTGTTTTGATCTACTTGCTGAGCAAATTAACACAAAATCTTTTGAACTGACTAATGCTTGAACATTTGGACTGTAATAAAGAAAGCCCAGAGTCCAAATTTCTTGAGGGTTCTGAGATGGAACAGGCTGCAGACTGAACTCCTAGTGAATTCATGTCGTGTAACATAGATTCATGTATTGTATCCTATTGTATCTTTATTTCAGACATATGACAGAAAGACCAGATCATCAGAACTGCAGAGAAGGTGATCGGCTGTCCACTCCCCTCCATGGACTTATGCACAGCTCAAGATGTATCTCCAGAGCCAGGGCAATTATAAAGGACCACCTCAGACAAACCACCACCTCTTCAACATCCTGCCCTCTGAAAATAAAACAGATCCATCAGGTCAAAATGAACAGACTGAAACAGCTTCTTCCGTGGTCTGAAACTGGAGTATGAAGAAATATGTAAATACTTCCCCAACACATCCACTCTGACACTGCTGTTGATCATCTATGTGCAATATCTCAGTTCTTCCATGTTCTGTGCAATATTTTTGTGTGCAATTATTTTGGTCCCAGTCTGTTTCAATGTTTCCACACATACACCATGTATATAGTTCCACTCACATGTATAAATATACTACTGTTTTATTCTATTCTATTTATTTATTTTTATATTTTCAATCTTATCATATATTGGTTTCTCTTCTTCTTATTTTTCCAAAAGCAGTTGTCCAAACCCATTTCTTTGTGCAAGAAACTGCACAATGACAATAAAAAGCTCTATTTAAGTCTAAGTCTAGATCCACGGGAAAACTGTGCACCTACAGCAATGGTAATACAAAAGGTTTTAACCGTTCTCCGTGTTTTAAGAGTCTTCAAATTTAATTTTCCCCTCAATTCATAGTCCCCTTCTCTGTGAAAAAAAAAAAAAAACATCCTCTGTACATTTCCTGGTAACATATTATATCTGGCTTTGTACATAATTTTTGCAGTTTTAGATTTTATAAGATCCATAAACTTCAGGATTTTTAATTTCAAGAACATAATGTTAGTGTGGTCTCTAAATCCTGCTTTATTAATCATTCTGAATGCTTTTTTCTGAATTTTAAATAATGGTTGAAGTGAAGTTTTGTATGTGTTTTCCCAGATTTCCACACAGTATTCCAAATGTGGCAATATAAGTGAACAGTAAACTACCCAGAGTGATTTGGAAGGCAAAAAATGTTTAGCTTTACTCAGTACAGAGATGCTTCTTGACAGTTTAGCTTGTATATGCTTTATGTGAGGTTTCGAGCAGATTTTGTTATCTATTATCACATCCAGAAATTTTATATGAGAAACTTGCTCTACTTCAACATTATTTATCAACCATTTTGCTCCAGCATCTTTTTTACAATTTCCAAATAACATAAATGTAGTTTTATTCAAATTTAGCGATAACTTGTTTCTGTCAAACCATGTTTTCAGTTTAATCATTTCTTGTGTGACAATTTCCAAAAGCTGCTGTAAATTCTCTCCAGCACAAAAAATATTTTTATCATCTGCAAATAAAATAAACTGTAATATATCAGATGTTTTACATATATCGTTGATGTACAGGAGAAACAGCTTTGGTCCCAATACTGACCCCTGTGGAACTCCACAAACAATGTCCAGGCACTCTAAATGATATTCACCAATCTTCACAAATGTATTATATAACTTAATCAAGATAGATTAAGTGGTGGCATGATAAAATTACGTTCATTCAACATATTTTTTTTGTAACACCTCATCATCAGAACTTTGGGGACCTTTTGGGGAACATTAAGAGACTTTTTTTTATGACTGTGTGTTATCTGCAGTGTCATTTTAAAGAGTAAGCAAGATGTCCATAGTGTGGATGGAAGGTCTGTGCAGACAGCCATCAGCAGTGTCTGACTCTCTCCACCCTCCTTTTTCCCATTTGCAGAAATATTGAATGCCATAAAACTTGATGTGTATTTGTGTGTCTGCCTCTCACACTGTTACAGTGTGTCTCCGTCCCTCCTGTCTGGGGCTTATTGAGATGTATAGGATGACACAGGTGTTATCACATAAAGCCCCTAACTGTGCCACCCATTCTGATGGTGATCCTACTTTGGGATTTTCAGAAACGCACATCAAAATGATGTGTGTCACATTCATCTCACATCGCCCTGAGAGGTAGACTCTGTAATCCCCAAAGGAGAGAACAGAAAGGTTTCAACATGCATTTGCTGGATTTGGGTTCTGTCATTTGCGCAGTGCAGACATGAGTTTACTCAGGGAAAATCGAGTCATTCTGTTTTCACTTTTCTTTAACCCCACAAACACAAAAGATCATAGACTTCTCAACCCTGCCCAAAGCTTTGGATAATAGAGCCAGGAGTTGTAAAAGTACGACAAAAACACGGGTACCTAAACCCTCACCTCATTGCTTAGAAAATATGTGGATAATTATTATTAATAGCAATATGCATTCAAGTTTATACATGGAATAAGGCCAAAGGAATTGCTTAAAATAAATATGATGGGGTAAAAGACATGAGCACTTTCCCTGTGCAGTGAGAGATCATTGGCATTTAAGATGCACTCGCTTTTCATTTTTACTTTCGAATGAAGATCACTCTGACACAGTAGAGTTTTGGCACCATTATAACTATGATACATTAACCAGCACCAGTTCACATTTGACTCTGCATACAGTGATCACCTGATTATTTTGGCATCAAAGGATATTTGAAAATTGACTGAGCGGTAACTTGTATAAATGTCTTGACAAATGGGAAAATGGCAGTTAAAAAAACTCTTTTTGATAAGTAGGTCAGACTGCAGTATGTGATGAACCGCATGTGCTTGCCTGAGTCACCTCAGACAAACATACAAAAGCCCATCTTTGCTCTTTTGCAACTTTTCAGATCGTGTGTCCTTCTCCCTGGCTCTGTCAAGGTATAGACACAGATATGCTATCAGCAATTACAACTGTGAGTGTGTGTGTATATGTAAGTGGTGTAACACATAAGAAATATGGCAAAAAAATGAAAGGATGAAAAACAGTTTTAATAAAGCTATCACCCCTTAGAAGGATGCATGTTGAGCCGTTTCACATGCCGTTCTCAGCAAATTCCCCCATCGCCAGCGCCGAAACAAACGCATTAAGGAAATACTTACACATCAAAGCTTCATGATAAATGCCCAGAGGAAGTGGGAATTAATCATACTCCATCCATTTAGTGAGGTGATGGACTCACACTGTTCATGGCTTATACAGCATCACATATTTACTCATTATCCATCATCACCGTTGCCACTGTGTAGGAACACATGTGCAGCTGTGGTGCAGAGACACAGCCACACATATAATCGAGTCCCTTGCACATAAACATGTGGAAATCCAGCGTGTATTGGCAATGTTCCTGGTTCTTGTTATATTTTAAACTGATGCTGCTCATTGTGAAACATGGAGCAGACTGATTACTGTCTAATGACAATGTTCACCGACTGCACACAGATAAATGTTTGTGTATTTGTATTTCTGCACAGAGGTTCCTTAAAGTCCTTGCAGTGATTTTACTTCAGTCTTGCTGTGGTGTGTGCATACCACTGTGCTTTTATGTTCCTTTGCAAGTTTGCTGTCAAAAACTATGGCAATCTGACTTATTTATGCCGCAAAGGTGTGAGAGGTCGCATGAACCCACATGTAAATAATTAAAGATTGCAACAACATCACCAACCAATACTCACATGTGTGATATAATAAAAAACTAACAACTACAGTCTACAAAATCGAGGAAATCTGTTTGTTCACACCAAAAACATCGATGTTTCAGTGTGGCATCCCCTTTCCAAGTGTAGGCTACTTATTTGGTCTGGGTTTCATTGTGAATTTGTACAACTGGTGCATTCCCAGTAGGCTATAGCATACCTCAGAACACAGTATTGATATTTGAGACTACCTTCTGGTCAGTCTCAAATATCACCTTTATATCTGGATAACTTTCTTGCCAAATAGGAGCCAAATATACAGTATAACATCTCTGGCATTTACATCAGGAAATAACCTATATTATCTATCTGGTGGATTAAAATAGGTGGCCTGTGATTTAGTCAGATTCCCGGCCTGGCTTATTTTTCACTGTGCCCCATTTTTGCTGTACTAAACTAATTGACAGATGAAATAAAGACATTTGGTGTGTTGATGTTATAAATTTTAGTGAGCAAGTTAGGAAACATATTGCAGAATATTGCAGGAACGCATGTATTTGGTGACTGGTTTCAGCTGCTTGATATATAATTTAGAGTTTCTAGCTTGTTCGCTGCTATGAGGCTTGTAACTTCCAATCGTGTGACTGTAACACACAGAAGCGCTAACAGGAAGTTCTAAGTCACCAGAAAAAAACTTCTTTTAATATTTGATATGAATACCTCAGTTACATTTGTCAAACACCTGAAAATATTATATATTCTGTTTACATATTTCTTTATCATTTTATTAGTTGATTTGGATTTGCTCATTTATTGAAGCACTGTTGTAGTTCTGTAAAACTTTGGAGGGCTGCTTAGACAGGGGTTGAACTCTCTTCTGTGTTTAAACTTGTGAAAATTTGCATGTTACATCTCAAACTAATCATGTCTTTATAAACCCTTTAATATATTATGAGTAGTAACAAAACAAACAAAACAGAAATGCAGAGACATGAAGATGACAAATAGCTAATCTTTCCTCGCATTAAAACCTGGCAATCCACATGCAAACGAGTGCAAATACCGCAAATGAAGCATATAAATGTTTTTTTAGCAATTCAAATGATCCCAAACATTACATGGTTTAGAACACTATATAAATCTGACTGACTTTCTCTGTCCTTAGATCTTTGCTCTGTGCTCACTAGTGGGAGGTTGCGTTCTCCAGTGTATAACATTTTGGATGTTTGCATTTTTTTTTTTACTCCAAAATAGTGCTATTAGCCTTTTCACCATAAAATTTTGCTTAATTCTCTATTTGTTAATTATTCATTATAGATGTGTTCTTGTGGAACATAAGTGACATTTATTTTTTTTAAAAATAATCACTCTCTTTCCAAAAAACATTTTTATCTTTCTAACAACTAAACCTACCAAAGTGCTGTTGCCTTAAATTAACCAGTGTGTTAGTGGAAAGAAAAGCAGCCAGTGAATGAATCTCATGTCAGACTGGCTGTAGGTGATGAAGCTAAGCTTTTTCATCAAAGAAAAGAAACCATCACGGCCCGAATGCCACAAAGTTCTATCGTGCCTATTTTCTTCAAATGGTCTGAAAGCACAAGTTATTTGATAGTTGAAAGAGAACAGCCTTTTGTTTGTTTGTTTGTTTTTGTGTTTCTGTATGCCCACATCACTGTGCACGAGCACATTCTCACACCAATGAACTACTTTGCCAGAGTGACAATATTGTTTGTGTGGGCTTTTCTATTTCACCAAGCAATTCCTCTGAAATCAATCCTTGAAAAAGTCCAATAGATGCATCAGACTGCTGAATATTTCCTGAGTTACCAGTGCATCACTTGTGCTGTGTACATCAACATCTGTGGAGCTTGTAATGTTCAGATTTTTTGTTTATATTGCATCAGGAAGGCCTTGAATAAACTTTAAATTTGAGGCCAGACTTTGTCGTTCTGTATTAATATAATAAAGCATTTTTTTTCTTTTTTCAAAACTTTATCTTTAAACAAAAACTGCAAAACAAAAAAGAATGATATGCCACTGATATTAAGTCACATCAGAGGGACATTTTGAACCCTCTTTAAAAGGTGTGTAGTGTACTTAATAAATGTAAAGCTTTCGGTAGGAGACTAAAGAAACTGCTTCTACTGGTTTAGCCTAAAACATCTTTTGGATTTTGGAAAGAGTTCCTAAGAGACCTATGACATTTGGAACTTTTTGTGTTTCTCTTTCTTTTCTTTAGTTTTCACTCTTGTCATTTCTCCAAAGACTCTGATGTATTGGTTTTACTGTCATTCTCATGATTTCCTCTGTATATCCAGGGATGATGATGTCTATGTCACCATTGTTATGAAGTTGTCTGTTCTACGCTTAACTGTTTTGGCCAGTAGTGCCAATAAACTTGATATTGTTATTATGATCCCCAGAGAATCGTGATTTATGATTTTGGAGTCCACCTGACTTCTCTTGTAGCGCCAACATAAGGTCAAAACATTCAAAGTAAGACAGCTAAATTTATTTCACCCAGGGCAAATTTTGTTGTAGTGAGCAAGCTTATGCAGTGAGTGGCTCCTCTGAGACATTATTTTGTTGTTCCTTTCATAAAGTGTCTCAAAAAAAGAAAGAAAAAAAAGACAGTAATAAAGTAACACCCACTGGATGACAGATTCCTCAAGATTTTATATGCCACAAATGATATTTCTCTTTTATTTCTTTTTTTTATTATTCCAAACAAATGTAGCCTTTATTTGTTTGATTTGTTCTCATGTGTAAGCTGGAATTTATGTTTTAAATGTCCCTTTTCCATAGGAGCTATTTATGCAGTCCAGCTGTATTCCTCGATCGTTTCTCGCTGCTTTTATCTGTTGCATCACCCTCGAGCTGTCACTGCAGGCAGCTCTGCAAACTGAGGAGGGGGGGGGGGCTACTAATTATTTCGCCTCCTGCTTAGCAAACTACTTATTACACATGCAAACACACAAAATCACATGTACAAAGAGGCGCTGCACAAATAACTTTGGGATGCGTGAGGCGCTGGTCTCTGCAGGAGGCCGGCAGGGATGCGGCAAAGTTTAATCGGAGGATGCAGTGCTGTTAGCAGACAGGCTAGTTCCTGATATGTTCCACCTTGGTTGTCAATAAAGACGTGAGTGTCTCGTAACCCAGGGGAGAGTCTGTACGTCCATGACCAGAATAAATCATAATCACTGAATGACCCAGAGCTAGACAAATATCTTCCAGTAATCCAGATTTTCCATCTGTCCCCAGTTCATTTATTAAGAGGAGCGCATCCCTTTTATATTCTGAGATTCATTATTATATTTTAAAACAAAAGAAGAAAATTAAAGTAAGAAGAGCCAAGTGGTCTCAGCAATACTTTAACTAGTCGATTAAGTTATAACTTGTATTCACTAAGAAAGCAGACACCACAAAGATATGCTATCTTTTACAAATTTATAAGAGATTATGAGGGGAAATGAGAAAATGTGAATGAGGAGATGGGGACGTGAATGGGTTTTTTTTTCTGTCCACTGAATGGACTGCATTCTTTTTCTAACCATTTTTACCAACATGAGAGAGAGAAAGGGCGAGATTGTGGATCCGGGAATATAGATTGCTATTCTCTGTCACCCTCATCTCGCCATGACCAAATCTATTTCCTCAAAGGAGCCTGGAAAAGCTTTTAGCGGGTGCTCAAAAATGTACAGCACAAAAGACATAGTCACGCTGTGATCGAAGGTCATGCTATAAAGTGTCATGTGGAGAGCTGAGCTTTTGTAAGGTGCTCTCAACCCACTGCTCTACCACTGAGACCTTTTCACCTTCCAGCACTTTTTCCTTCCCACCATAAGGCTGTAATTGCAAGGCAGCCACATGGATTCTACCGCAGCAGTAACATAGACAAGAGCTGCTGCCAGTTTGGGTGCTTCAGGTGGTTTTAGTTAATAAAAAAAAACTGCAAACACATGTAAGTAAGTTAAAAGTATGTGTGTGTTTGTGTGTGCAGGAATGGAGAAAATGAGTCAGTTTATTTGTAGTTTTCATTCCTGCCTGTGCAGTGAATGGACAAAATCAGTATCATGAAGCTATTTGTAGTTGATGAGGATTCCTGCCTTTTCATTGACCAGTAAATTTTTAAACAGTTATCATTATATATATATATTTATTGAGATTTTTGAAAAAAACCAGTTGAAACAAACAAAACTTAACACAAATAGAGGGGCTAAAACACACAAATAAGATGGTTTACCACTGTAATTTACTGTTTTTAAATATGTAAACGCTAGTGGAAGGCTAAGTTATGTGATCGATCAAATGACTTTGTTTTATAGATAAAATGTTCTTCTTCAAAGAAATTACTTGTTTGTCCGCTATTATATCCTTTATGTAGTAGACACAGTTCTGTTTTTGAATTGAGGTACAAATACCACGAGTCAAAGTTGAGGTCCATTCCGATTTGAATAGTGGCATAAAGATCCAAATATATTATTGGGTCACCATAAAAATATAATTTCAATATCCCAGTGTAATGACAATGTATAGATAAAGTTCTTCTGGTAAGATCTTTATGGGACACACTGTTTTAATACCACGATCAGATTTGAGGTAAGATTTGAAAAAATAAATATATTTCCCCAAAAATACGACAATGATAACCTGGTAAGATCTATATTGAATTTTAATGTCATTTCCCCTACCCAAACGCCTAATAAAAGTCATTTCCCCCTAAGCCTAATAACTCGATGTGCCACCCTTGGCAGGAAGAACTGCAATCAAGCATTTACGATAACTGGCAATGAGCCTTTCACATCGCTGTGGAGGAATTTTGGCCCACTCATCTTTGCACAATTGTTTTAATTCGGCCACTTTGGAGGGTTTTGGAGCATGAGTGGCCAAAACATCTCAATTGGATTTATGCCCAGACTGGGCCACTCCAAAACCTTCATTATTTTTTCTTTCACTTTTAGTAAGAGTTTCTTTTTTACCATTCAGAGATGGACTTTCTGGTGTGCTTTGGATCTTTATCCTACTGCATAACCCAAGTTAGCTGGACATGGTCCTACAGGATTTTCTGGTAGAGAGCAGGCCAAGCCCTGAAGCTGCATAACAGCCCCAGACGATCCCACTACCACCACCATGTTTTAATGATGTTCTTTTAATGAAATGCTGTGTTAATTTTACATCACAAGTAATGGAATGAAAACATTTCAAAAAGTTCAGTTTTTGTCTCGTTATTCCACAAAAACTTTCCCCAAAATCTTGAGGATCATCAAGACGTTTTTTGGTAAATGTGAGTCGAGCCTTTTTGTTCTTTTTGTTCAGCAGTAATTTTCACATGATCGCCCATGGATGCCATTTTTACCACATCTCTTTCTTACTGTTGAGTCCTGAACACTGACCTTACCTGAGGCAAAAGAGTGTTACTTTTTCATATGGGCCAGGTAGGTTTGGATAGTTTTTTTCCCTTAATAAATGAAATCATAATTTTACAACTGCATTTTGTATTTACTCAAGTTATCTTAGTCTACTATTAAAATGTGTTTGATGATCTGAAAAATGTAACTGTGACAAATATGGAAAAAAATATGAAATCCAGAAGGATTTCACAGGACTGTAAAATCTAACAAAAGATCTTCACTGGGGAATTGTTTTCTTAATTAAAGGAAACAATAACAACAACAACAACAACAAGAGCAAGAATAGTGTTTCTGAAGCAAACTGCACAGTCCTACTAGGGGGAAAAAAATCCATGCGTGCATATAAGCTTTAGTACACTCAAACACACAGAACATTTCTATGAAAGGTGGAACTCAAGGGAAATAAAAGCAGGAGGATAGAGGCAGTAAAGTCATTCAGACAGATTCAAAAGAAAGCAATCAGCCAAGTGAAGACATCTGGACTGATCTGTATTGCACACAGACAGTCAAACCAGGTCCTCTCAAGGTCTCATTACAGAAGCAGGCCAGAAGAGCAGAGCAGGAAGATCAGGGCAGATAATGTGCTGCTGATTTGAATGTTGGTTCAGTACAAACACAGTCAGCACAGTTCAGTCAAGTAAGTATATTAAATTTATTTCTTTTGATTTCAATAAAATATCATTGCTAATATAGTTGTAGTCCCTAAATCTCTGAACGTCTCCAATCCCAAAGATGACACAGTTTAAAGAGTAAACTGCAGGTGCACACCGATAATTCACAACAGATATCTACTAATTTTTTTTGCAGAAATGAAAGCGCGGGGATATTTAATAAGATTAACAGTGAGTGAGTTTAATTAAGTGTCTCAGTAAGTCCTCCCAGTGAGCCGGCTTGCACTGTAAATGGAAATGAAATGCAGCCTTCATTAGTGTTATTAATTAACAAGTATCTCCTGCTACTCAGGTGTGGTGAAAGCCGGAGTAGAAGAGGTGTGTCACTCTGTGTCGACGGAGCAGCAGATTAAATCAGTTTAGAAATGTACCGCATTGCTGAGGACACGTAATACGGGGCAGTATATGGCCAGTATTTTTTTTTTAATCAGGTGTCACCAAGTGTGTGTGGACGCTGACAGCAAGAGGACCGGTGTCCGGGTAATAGAAAGCAGAGTGTCATGTGGAAGTTGGGCAACACATGAGTCTGTCATATTTGTCTTTCTGCTCCTGTTGTCTCTGGCAGTGAGGGGGATAGTTGGGTAGAGAAGTTGGAAAGAGAGAAAAAGTTGAGGTGTAGAAATAAAGAATTAAATTGCTCATTTTTCACTTTTCCTCTCTCTGCATTTAATGCAGCCATTAATGGAGCATTGTGAAATATCACCATGCCTGTTCAATAGACTGTCATAAATTTTATGTGATGAAGGTAAATAAAGGAATGTAATAATAAAAATAAAAAGGAGCAACATAAAATTAAAGAAAAAACATATTTTAACATATTCCTTATATCGGTATGATCTGTTTCAGGGTTCTTTGCAATGACAACAGCCTTCAGACTCTTACAACCACCACCTCCGTCAGTGAATCAAACACTGCACTTTATCAGACTAATGATAACGTGGCGTGTTGTGTTAGTCAAGCCATTCATTTCTGCTCGCAGAGAAAGGAAACAGCGGATAAAACTGTCATGCCACTTGAAGGGCGCAGACAGACCACACCTGTTAGCTGCTTCATCGGCGCTGCAGCCACACGATCGCACCCTCCTGATTGAGATTCTGATGACCTGTCTCTTCTAATCCAACACGGTTCCATAACCTCCTGCTAATGTAATATTTGTTAACAGTGAACGCATGTGACTTTGTCAGTTTACCTCAGTTTTGGCTCGTGAAGTGTCCCTGGCTGGAAGAAAATGACAGCTGTGTCATAATCAAATCAGCAACATTATCATTCTGTATGCGTGGCAGGAAATAACTGTTGTAACATTTAGTGAAAGGTCTCCACGCTTAGCTCAATTATGGAAAATGTTGATTGTGGTGTAGAAATCTAATAACGGGTGAAATGGTGTAATGGCTGAAAGAAGGCTCTTGGAAAAACACATTTAATGCACTATACCGTAAATGGTTTAGGAAGTCAGGCTGAATGCTTCCCAGTCTCAAATACAAAGGCTTTTATTCAGCCTCTCGGCTTGGTTGACCATATTATCTTGGCATAGTGGGGATTTTGCTTCTGCAAAGCTTTCCAAAGGGACAAATGAAACAGACAGACAGCATTCACAGAATTATGAAAGGCCCTCTCACATTTTGGTCATTTGTATAGCAATACACATGGCTACAAATAATATGGCAGTGAAGCTGCGTACTGTGGTTAAAGAATGGCAAAAAATGTGCTATGGCTGTTTAAAAAGATAAAAAATATATATAAACTTTAGGTACTGTATAGAGTGAAATCTTACATCTTTTTCAACTTATGACAATAAAGTCAGCACAGAAGAAAGAAAGAGCAAAACTAAGTTGGATACCATCAAAAACAGATGAAGATTTATACAAATCTGTGTTTCTAGTGTGGATGCTGTTGGATGAGATTGCCGGGCTCTATCTCTGGCCCTAGCATCCATCTAAATGCTTAATGCACTGATGGATGTCTAGAGAGCATGAAGGTGAAGGCTACTACGTCTTAATAAGACAACATGTGAAAACAAACACATCTACACAGGAAGAAACACAGATAAAAACACAGACAGACATAAACAGACATCACGTTTCATTCAAAGTCCATTAACATACGCAGAGCTCAGACGATGTGATGAGCCACTGCTTCTGCATTTTCAGTTCTGCTCAATTTCATCTGCTGTTTCATTACTTGGCATCCCCCCGTTTTTCTGCCTCAGTCTCTCTGCCTCTCCCTTTTCTTTTCCTCTCTGTCTCTCTGGATTTGGAGTGAATCGGGTGCGTCGACAGCTCCAACTTGTCAGCCTACTGTTTTAGCAAAGGCCTGAGAGACATATAATGAGGAGCTTGTATTTGATGGAGTGATTGGGAGGAATGTCTTGCCTGCGTGTGTGTCACTGTGTTTGTCATACACACAGAGATTCTTTTCTTGATACTTGCCAAGCAACCTTGGTATATATGTTTATATGTTTTGTTCACATTACCGATGACTTAAAAATCTATAAATATGTCTAAATAAGAATATTCCTCTATTTGCCTATTTTACTGTTACCTCACAAAAAGAAGGTCCCTGTGTTTGAATCCAGTTTGCAGACTTTATGTGTGGAGATTATGACAGTATCCAGTGTCTGAATGTGTACTTTGTTTTCCTCCTGCAGTCCAAAGCCATGCATGGAGTTACGTTAATTGGTGACTCTTGTTTGTTTTTCGTGTGAATGTAAATGGTTGGCAATCTCTATGCAACAGGGCTGTAATCTGTCTGCTGCATTTCTCCTTGTGACAGCTGACATAGGCTCCGGTCCCCACATGAACCTCAGCTGTATAAATGAAAGGATGTGCTTTCAGCTTAATAGGAAGCTAGTACAGAAATATTGAGTATGTACAAATATACAACCTACAGTCTTCTTTGAATACCTTCACTAACTTAATAGTGATGTGTTTATAGCAGTGGGCCATCAAGGCAAACAGTGAATACCCAGTGAAATCTAAAATCAATTAAAACCTTTCAATCAAATTGAAGATAATCTTGCACCATACATTTCAAAGACCCTTCTGTCCCATAAAGCAGCTCACATTACCTGCTGGTAATCAGCCTATAAATTACTGTCATCTATGGCTGCATTTGGCTATTGTTTCTGGAGGTTAGCTTGAGTAGAAGCTATTGGAATCGGTAGTTTCTTTTCATGGGCATGTCTGTGTCGCCTGAACAAAGTCTTGACCCTGGCAACTTAAATGGCGTTTTTGCATATGCACACTGTAGATAAAAATGTCGACTTTGGAAACTGAGAGGAGACTAGCTTGCTTGACAAGTGACCTGTGGTTCTTCTGTCATTGCTCTGAGATCATTTAAAATCTGCACCTTGATATACATGTGCACTGATATGTGTGAAAAATCGAGGTAGCATTAGCAAGTAAATCAGCATGTCAACAGGTAAGCTTTCTTTTAATAAACCCCATAGCCAACATTTGAGATGTAGAGGGAATAAGATGTATTAGTGTGTTTTTAAGAGAATACAAAGTATTTAAAATGAACTTAGTCTCCACATCAATAATATTATTCTATATTGTGCACAATATTGCATATAATAAGGGAAGAATTGTTCTGCAGAAGAAGTCCTTTTACCTTTAATGCTTTGAGTAAAGCATTAAAGGAATGAGGACAGGCATCACAAAATCATTGATCTGCATATTTTAATTTGGTTCAGTTTGTCTTATTTTTGTATAACATTTGATTTTTCCCCTGCACACCAATAGTTTGCATCATATCAAGAAATATTTTCAGCTGTCTCTCTTTATCTGTGAAACAGCTGCAACAACATCTGATTTGTTGTAATCAGCAGTAACCTACACAAAGGTATGAATCACTTTCCTGTCTTGGCACTGATTTCATGAGACAGTACCTGGTAGCAGCTTCTGATTTCAGCACAAGAAAGATAGAGCTGTGGGTGAAAATCAAGCAAAGACTCCTTCTGTCAATCCAGTCAGGGGGATAAATCAAAGGCATTTCTAAATTTAGTTCTGACATAGAATTAGTGAGACATTTTGTAGTAGAAAGCAATGGGCTAGTGGTTACTAAGCAACTGATGCTAGGCAACCTTGTTGGTAAGCACTGATTGTGCTTTAGAGGAAGTTGGGGGCTGATTGAGGGTGGGGCGTATTCAAAGCTAAAAAAAACCCCCCAACCTCTTGCTGCTTTGAATAAAGTGTGTGTATGCAGTCGTTTTCCTGGATAAACTGAATGGAGGTGAAAAGCTTGGATAACATTGTGAGCTCCTAATAGCTGTTTTCCTTTAAGATCTGATAGGACATGGTGTCTCTGACAGAAAATGACTCCAAACAGACACGAGAATAATAACCGACTTGCCATGTTCCAACTGAATAAGTGGTTTTAGTAATGGTATTCGTCATCATTTACTGCGGAACTGATAATGTCATCAATTACCACCCCATTTCTTAAGTGGAGATGGACTGTGTTGCATACTAATGACTGCGTCAAGCTTTATTTGGGTCTGCAAAGCATATGTTTCACTGCATCTACTGTGTGTTGGTGTGTGTGTGTGTGTGTGTGTGCGTGTGCGTGTGGGTTTGACTGTACAACTATATGTTGGAATAAACTGTGAAAGAATTCAACAACTGCTTTGTGTGAGTTCTGTTAAATGACAGACTGAGTTGATGACAGAGACAGTGAATGTACTCTACTTTCTCTTAAAGTTGGGCTTTTACTGTTGCTTTCTTTTTGTTTATTCTCAGGAACATTGATCAGGAAGCACAGACACAGTGTGATTTCTTAACTCAAGTATTTTCTCTCCCGTTAGCACACATACTGCAAAGATAACCAAGGTCTTTTTTTTTTTTTAAACGAGCCATCCAAGACGAGGCACATGTGCTAGAGCTGTGCAGTGTGAAGCTCTGCACAGAAAGAAAAGAATGGTTCGAGAACATTATTGCTACTTTCATGAATAATACAGAGTGTTAGCAAGCAGACACGACAGACCAATTTTATTCCTATTAAAAATTCACATTTTTGTGAAAAGGTCATATGTATGTTGAGAAATAATACCATTTAAGACTGACACCACTGCAAGCTGAAGCTGTAAAACAGGGCGTGTAATATCACTGGAATTCATTTTCAACTCAGTGTGTTCATTTCATCATCTGAAATAGACACACTCTGGGCAAAGTGTTTCAACATACAGTTTGAGAGCTCAAATATCAAATAACTCACTTAAATTTAGTAGATGCATCTCTAGTTGTGGTCAAAAGTTTACAAAGTTTTCCATGATCATTTCTTCGAATGGTTCTTTTTCCAAGAATGATTCTACACCATAAATCTTTAATTAATTTAAAAAAAGGTTTATGTGCACATGTTTACATTTATTTTGGATTTGCTCTAATGCACACAGGGTTAAAAGTATACATAGAGGCTTAAATATAAACATATATTTGCTTAAAACCTTTAAGCACTGGAGGTTCTACAATGTCTTTTGATTTGCCAAGGCTTTTTAACTTCCTGTTAGTGTCATGGTGCTGGGTCTTTGACTGAGGTTTTGAATTTCTTTGGGCTTTTTAATTCTCTGGAATTATGAGATGATTAGGTTTAGTCATTAAGAGCCTCTGAGTTTTCGTTATTTATGTTCTAGTTTTTGGTTTTTGCTTGCTTTCATGTCTCTTCCCTTTTTCGTTTCCAGTCTCTGTTCTGTCTTCTGCATCTCCAGCTATTGTCTGTCTGATCTTTGTGTTGTCTCCCCAGTCTGCCTGTTTGTCCCCTGTCCTAGAGTCAAGCTCATTTGTCCTTGTTTAAGTCTCTGTGTAGGTTATTTCCTATCTTATTTTAATAGTCTCTTGTGCTGCGTGTGTTATGTTCATTTTTGTTTTCCCTGTTTCATTAGTCTGATTTAGTTCACCTGTGCCTTGTTTTCCCCTGCTGTGTTTGATCTTTCTAATTATCTCGTGTATATCCACAGTGAAGTGGACAGTGACACTGGTGTCCTAGCAACAAAACTGACATCTTCAGGCTCGACCGAAATTTGTTACTGCCTTTTGGAGAAAAGCTTTATGGTCAGAAATTGGTGCAAATTGGTCCAAATCCTTGAACTCCACCTCAAATTAACAGCTAGACTGTTACAAATTTGACAAAACAGGTGGGTTTTCCAACAGGACAGTGATCCCAACCACACATCAAAAACTCATTTTGGAATGGGTAAAGCAGGCTAACATTAAGTTTCTGGAATGACCTTCCAAAAGCTCTGACCTCAACCCTACTGAAAAATTGTGGACTACACTCAAAAGCCAGGCCCATGCCAGGAAACCAACCAGTTTAAATCAACTTTACCATTTCTGCCAAGAATGAATGGAAAAGGAAAATGGATTAGTGAAAATCCAAAATAAATTCAAACCTTTGCAGATTTTTTTCAAAAAGTCATCAATAAATATGTATGCTGCACAGTCAAAGAAATCATAAAGGCTAAAATGACCATGACATTCATAGGTATAGGTCAGCTTCTCACAACAGCTGTAGATGTTTGGAGAAGGTTTACATCTTTACTTCTATGTTTTTGTAGACATGACATTGGTATGACCTAGAAATTGATGACCAACAAAAAACCCCAACAACTGCTCAACCCTTGGTTGCCACCTGCTATCCTTGAAGTGTTTAAATACGAATAGGCTCCAATCCCTGGTGTTTGTCAAGTTTCTGATGTCAGCTTTGATCATTGTTGCTCTTCATTTATCAGTAAGAGGAAAAGAAAGAGTGGAACATAAAGAGAGTTGATGCATGGCAGCAGTGTGTCTGACAAGATTTCTAATAGTCTGTTTTAGAAAGTAAAAGACAAATAAAATGGATATAGTCAGAGCTACAATGTAAAAAAAAAAAAAGTGAATGGAGGCATTTGATTCATCAGAAGCCTTTGACTTGCTGCACATACACAAACACAGTAATACATGAGCATGGTTTATTGGCGTATATCTGTCATAATGTGCCAAAGAACAGTCATTACAAGAAGGTTAGGCTTTTATCCCCTGTGAAATAGGCTATTTCCAGTATGGTGGCTGACATAAACACTGCTGATTTAGGAGGTTAAGATTCCTGGCTGTACTGTACCACAGAGGTCACATGTCTTTGTTTGAGGGCTTTGAGCAGCAGAGCAGTGGCAGCTGGTTGTTATGATGGGCCCCAGGACAAGATATTTCTTAGTTGCACCCCATGCCTAAACCCCTAGTTTGTCACCAAAGTTGACATGGGCTAAATTTAATCACAGTCTCTTTCCTTGCTCTGCTACACATAATACCAACATTTACAGACAGCTTAGGATGTTTGCCAAATCCCCTTTCTTACCATTTTACTAAAGTGACTGCATTCATGAGGATCATTTTTAAATTGTTTTGGCATTATCAAATTTATAATAATGGTTGTTCATATCTATTGCTTAGGGGCATATCTTGTTGTTCTCTGTTGTTTGACATTTATTAAATCATTTTACTTGATGTTGATAGCCTCCAGAAGCATTATCGCTTATCTATGAATCATTCAAGCCCAATTTTTTTTAATGAAAAGCACCTCCCACCCTGCAAAAAATAACCAAAGAAACAAAGAAAAACAAAAACAATTACCTCTAGTATGTATCTAAATATAGGCACTGTTCCTGTTTCTTAAGGCATGCACTGAAAAACTTCGAGCAAAGTCCTGACACAGGAGATGCATCTTCCCTTCAGGTGATCCATCCACTGAAAAGATGCTGTCAAGAAGACATTCTTAAAGAAGGGAAGCAGGGAGAAAAAGCTGAGGTATGCCAAATTAAATAAGAACTTGACTGAAAATTAGGAAAATTATTAGCCGAAGAAGAATGTCTTGAATGTCCTTCAAGAAGCCCGGAGAACTATTCCTGAAGCCTACTTAAAGAAATTACAAGAAAGCTTATCTAAGAGAGTTCAGGCTGTGCTGAAGTATAATGATGGCCACACCAAATATTGAATTTCAAGCTTGTACTGTATTTCCAGTTATGTTTCCATGTTCCATTATGTTTCAATAATTCACTGTACCTTTTTCCCAAATGAGGACTGAACTAAAACCTGTGGACAGAACTGTGCATAAGTTCTTATTTACACAGGTTTTAGAATAGATGAAACTAGCTAGATCTTATCCCAGTAAAACCTTTTTTTTCCCCCTAAACATTATTCATAATTCATGTTTCTAGCAAAAAAATCCCTCGCCCAGGGGGTACAGGTAAACCATAATTCTTGCTGCACAGACATAAATAAAACTAACTTTGAACAACACAAATTTCTCAACATCAAAGCTATTCTTTCTCATTGCATTCAAATAATGACAGCACATCTACTTACCATCCCTCAGTGATGCTTGTGATTTATTTCTGCTGTTTCCCATTCAGAGCCATGCAATTGTGATGCATAAAGTCGCTGTTTGTGTAAAATAAAGGGTTGCAAAGCTCAACAGAATGCTATCCATCCTCATTATAGTGATGGGAAGCTCACTCATTTTTCTTGCCCGAAAAAGCTGCTGCAGGCTGATTTCACATTCTCCCTGTTAAAACAAATCCCACTTCGTAGCATCCAGCACAGTACGCTGAAATACAAGCAATTGCATTGAGGAACCTGTTTCAACTTTCAGGCATAATTAATAATGGTAATAAAGACGTCGGACATACTACTGAGTATAGTCAAATAGAAAATGTTAATAATAAGAATAAAAGAAAGAAAAAAGCTGGAACATGACAAACACACACACACACACAAGTTATTTATAAAACCACAGGTAAACTGGGTGATGTATGGTGGCAGACGATCCAGGCTATCTATTCAATGTCAAGCGGCCTTTATCCATCTTCAGACAGAGACTGATGAGTATTATTAGATTGCACTGGTGTAACACATCCCTGCAGACACGTGCACATGCACGCACATGCACGGTGTCATTCAACCCCAGTGGTCATAAGTCTTCCTAATCAAAGTATGCATAAAGACATATTTGAGTTATGGCCTCAGATGACATTAATGTGTCATGATCATGTTACTGACAGAGACATGGGTGGTGCCAACACTAACCTTTTTCAGATGTAATCTATCAAACCCACCCATAACTTTGCATTTAATTTAATTTCATTTTTTAATCCTTTGACCAGATTACAAGCCTATGAAGGGGATATCTTGCCATGGAGTAACCTTGACTGTAAGCCTTTTCCACAATGTTATATCTTTTTTGAACCCCAGATTGACAGAATGAAATGTATTACTCAATATTTAAAGAACAAAGATGATTAATAGCCTCATCAGAAATGATCCTATTTTGATGGCTAATATCTCCATTAATATTCTGTAATGAGTTTTACTTTCATGCCAGCAATCATTGTGTCAGAGTGGGTGCCACATTTTTCAAATGATAGTGTTCTCATTTTGGAATGGGGCTCTTCTTCTGCCCTTTATATCATATTCAATTATCTTTCTCCTCATAATCTAGCAACACACGCATTCACAGCCAAAGGTTAGATGCTTGTTTGCATGCACACTCACTCTATGAAAAGGTGAATAGTTGTGTACTGCATTGTATGACCACCTGGGGCGTCTCATAAAAAGGCATATAAGAAGCTTGTAAGAAAATAGCAGAATTAACTGGAGCTCGATTATTTTAGCTAACAAAACAATGCAGTGTGTCAATAACCTCCCATCTCCTGTGAATTAAGGCAAAAAGGTTTCAACGCAAACATCATCTATCCAATAATTAGGTACCAGAAATAGACCCTCAAAGTGTTTTTATAGTACTCGACAGTGATTAATACGTCTTGCTTCTCGTGTACTGTATTGTGTTCGTGATATGCTGATTGTGTTCATATCTTTTCTCCTCTGACAGATTTTGTCTAGACAACTTTAGAACCTGTAACATGAAAGCTGGATTGGTTGTACCTGTCTTCTCATGTTTTGTGCAGTTATCAAATCTTTATTGCTTCCATGACCTGGTATTTCTACCTGAAATTAATCACTGTCAGGAGGAAAGAGGTTTACAAAATACCCAAGGTCAGAAGTCTCTAAGCTCTTCTTAAACCGTTTAGCTCCCATGTGGTTCATGCTGGAGAATGTTTTTGGTTCTCTGCAGAGAAAATATGATTTTGGGAGAACTGGATATAGAGGGGCAATATAAGAAAATGGCTTTGTGATGAAACCTTTGCTCCATTGAAAACAAAAGAGGAAAGACAGTGCATTACAGAGAAGCTTAATCATTGTTCACTTAATTAGCTGGCTAATGCCCACTGTTGCTGATAATGTTACAACGTTACTGATATCTGATAACCCACTGCACCACCATCCATGCTCTTGAGGGGTAGACATTTGATACATATTATTTTATTTATTTTTTTCAGTGGATTTATCCAAACTTTTCTTTAATTTTTGCCATTCATTTAAAATCTGTATGTGTTTACTTGTTTTTACCAGACTGAGATTCACACATTCAGTGTCCTTATCACTCTGCAGTAATAAAAAAGAGTGCTCTTCTCATTAAACTCACTTTTAATCTCCAAACAGAGCCACTTGCTCGTCATTCTTGCCCAATCACATCCAGCTTGTAGCCACTCAGAACTGACTCAAGTGTGGATAGAATCAGGTTGTCACTAATACTTACGTTAATTCTGTGGATTTAGATTTGGATTTAGAGGGACTGCTGTAATGTTAATATTAGCACAGTTATTTTCTTCTAGGCGTCATCAAAGAGAAGATTTGTTGGCAACTTTATTTCCACGTTCATTCCTACAAATATCAAAATAACTGAAACATAATTTCACATTAGACCATCACACTTGTGTGTGTTAGTATGCATGTTTTCATGAGCTCAGTGTTTCAGGTAAAATGCCACTAAACTGTTCGACAGGTTACACAGTGAAATCAGCTTTTGAAGAAAAGACCCTTATTTTACTTATCATTAAAACAACAGGATAAAACATGTGACTGTGCAGACGCAGGCACACATTGTATTTCATTTACCAGTTCACCAGGTTTCAACTTTTACTTTTTAATTTATTACACATTTACACTGTTGCTTTGTAAAACAACATTTTAACCATTTGCTGGGACCCCTCCCCTCGACCACCACCAAAAATAGGGGGGAAAAAAGCCATCAGGGATATGATGAAATTATTTGAAATGACATGCTGAAGTAGAGCTTGTTATGAAAAGGCAGTTGTCTGCTGCAATGTAGCCTTCAGTGGAAGAAAATATTACATATTTTAAATGGGATATGGACCTGTACTAGTCCAGCTGTTAACTGTGCACCATAGAGGGAGCTGTTTTCTGCTTCACCAGTAACTTACTGAACGCAAATGTTGCTAACGTTTGCCTGTTAGTGCAATTTGGGATGCAGAGAAGGGCTGAGTCAATGTAGTGAGCAAAAGAACGAATGAACCGAGATACAAGCCCCTGGAAAAACCTATAAAAAAAGACTGAAACTAACCACAGGAGAAAGAAAAGGAGAAACAGGTAAATGAGAGGTGAAGAAGGGGGCCAAGGTGAGGTACAAGGAATAAACAAGGTAACAGGATGGAAATTTTTGGCTAAAATTAAAGGGCAATGGGGTAAAAAGAAAAAGGGGAATGAAGCAGATGAGCAGATAAAAAAGTAAGAAGGAAAGCTAGACACAGGACTATTGGAGGTTAATAACAGCAAAAAAGACAAACAAACAGAGAAAGGGTGAATGTAAAGGGTTCTGGGATGGAGGGAGGATAGGTTGGTTTTATCAAAATAGAGAGCATGTAAGGCAACGCTGCTTGACTGCAAGGAGTATCTGCTGGTCTGACCAGCTGGGGGTGTTGGTTTGAGTTACATCTCAAACATTGCAGAGAGGGGGCTGCTAGGCTTCATATTTGTGTTCAGGTATGATTTTTAACAATCCCTACTTCCATTGGAGTAAAACAGTCTCTGTATATTGATTAAAGTAAAACTAAATTAAAAAATATTCTCAATGAGTAGAAAATTTGAGTCCACAACCTTTTATTTTCAGCCCCTCCACCTGTCCTACTGAGCTAATTGACTTAATACTTGACTAACAGCATTCCCGTGTGCATGATTCTAGAATTATAGACAGGAAGGAAGTAATTGTAAGAGTCTGATGAGTTATTTCAAATGAAATAGAGTTTAAATATACATAGTCTTAAATATGCAGAGCAGGCTGTACCTGCTGCGGAGACTCAGGTCGTTTGGAGTGGAGGGCCCACTCCTGAAGACCTTCTATGACTCTGTGGTGGCCTCAGCCATCTTCTATGGTGTGGTCTGCTGGTTACCTAAGCAAATTTGTGTCTCCAATTAAAGTAGACAGTCAGGTTCTAAAGTGGCTGAAGTTAATTCAATTTTGGATGGTAAACCAGTTGTTGACCAGCAGAGATGGGCAGTAGCTCTGTTACTTGTAACGCGTTACTGTAATCTGATTACTTTTTTCAAGTAACGAGTAATGTAAGGTGATTACTATTGCAAAAGCGGTGGTGATTACCGTTACTTTCATCGTGGAACGCTGCGACTGCGTTACTAAAACACCCATTTTGCAGAGAATGTCTCATGACAGTGACGTGGCGAGTGCGACGTTCAGTGACAACAGCTGTGTGCAGATCATAATATATCAAGTGCGAGAGAGTATGAGCATGCAGCGTTCAAAGCGTGGAAGTACTGACCTTATTTTGAGTTTGATTCCATAAAAGTGACAAAACATTCTTGTCCGCAGCGTGGAAGAAAACTTCTTTTTACAGCAAAAACCCAAACTTCCAAGCAAGCACCGATTCTTCGACTGTAAGGGAAATTCACAGAGAAACTCGTATTCTTCCACTGACCGCTGCGGCACACCTGCACCAGGGTAAACCTCCGCCTAACCCAGTCCTGCTTTACAGGTGAAAATAGAGCAACAGGACCGCTAGTCTTTGATTTTATTTATTTTCTGCTGTGTTTTACTTTCATCTATTTGAAAGAGTGAGTGTAAACACAAAAAATTTTTTCTATTTTATATGCTGGAATGTGCAGAAAATAGGTTTAATTGTTAAAAACAAATTTCTTCCAGTCAGAGAATGTTGTCATAATTAGGTTTTCTTGATGCATAATGTTAAAAGATTTAAAGTTTAAAGTTTTAAAAGAGACGATTCCATTTGATTACATTTTGTATGATGGATTATGCAGAAAAAGTAGAATTGGGCTGAAAGATCTATCGCTTTATCACCTATTCAGGTTGTAAATCGTCTTTTTAAAAAGTAACTAAGTAACTAGTAACTAAGTAATTGATTACTTTTGAAAATAAGTAATCAGTAAATTAAATTACTTTTTTGGGTTCTAATCAGTAATTAGTAACTGATTACTTTTTTCAAGTAACTTGACCAACACTGTTGACCAGTCTACCTAAAATGCTAATCCACTTCAAAACACATCTTCTCTGTATCAAGGTTGCTTCCATCGGTAGGTCTTGGCATGTGGCAAAGACTAACTTTCAGACTTCATTTTCACATTCAGAGGGCTCTCTATATCTTTCTTGTTTCTTTCTTATATATACAGCAATGGACCACAGCACATCCAGGCAACAGATTCAATTTTAACAGCAGTCTCATTTTGCTGACTGAGCTCATCACTGAAGTGCCAAAAGTCATTTCCATTGATTCTGAAACTAGATACTGAAAGACAAGTAAAGGAAAGTCAGTATTAAAAAGTGAGATGAAGAACAGGAGATAAAAAAAAAAAAAGGAGACAAGTCATGATCGCCATTTCCTGTGTGTGAGGCATATGACTTACCACAATGAATAATGTGCGATTACGCTTAGTGTCAAATATTATTTTGGATCTTTCATTAATCCCACTACATCTAAGTAGATTAAACTCTTGAAACCTCCGTAGAGGAGTGCAATCTGTGGAGAGTTTGCCCTCCAAAGCATTCCATCCTTCGAGCTTCTTATACCTGGCACTCCCCTTTTTCCTCTGCATTCTCCTTCAAGTAATTCAATCAAACAGAACTATCTGACTTCGGGTTTCAGACTTAACTCTTTATCTGACATAAGGTGTGGTCAAAAAAAGCAAAGTTGATTCCCATAATGTATACCTTTCAAAGCTCTCACCCGTAAAGGATGTGCAGATTGCTCTGGCTGACTCCTAAGAAAATTGTATTTCCTATTACTTTCAGCACATGACACTGACAACAGGGATAAATGTATTCTGAATTCTCTGAAAGGGTTGTGAGTACAGTCATCCTGGAGAAAATTGTTGGCACATATGCATGTCATAAAGTGATGGCTGTCCACCAACCATTTCATACCTGCCATTTTAACCTGTGGATCCTGGATTATGGGACAGTTTCCTTGATTTGTTGGACAAAGACACCATTTCTGTAGTTTTGGTTTTGTTTACCATCACAGTGGAGTTTAAATCAAGTAATCAAGATGTGATTGAAGTGTAGAATTAAAGTTAAAATTCAAGGGGTTTTACAAAATGTACTATTACCCATTTAGGAATTACAGTCATTTTATATGCATAATCCCTTATTTTGGAAAATTTACTAACTAACAGTTTCATGGTCAGGTGTGGACTTTTCTTCTATTACTTTACGATATCATAAGCAGACATAATATCTCAAGTTGATTCAAAGTGTTGACGTATCAGTGCAAGTGAGGGTGGCCATCATTAGGCTGCAAATACACACACACACACACACACACACACACACACACACACACACACACACACACACATATATATATATATATATCACAGAGACGGTGCAAACTTCAGGAGTGGATAAATCTGGTACATTTTTTCAAATGATGATTACGCTGCACACCTCAGCAACATCAAAGGCCTGAAAGACCACAGAAGACAACTAAAGTACATGATGACAGAATGGTTTAGAAAAACAGCTTAACAACATCTAACCATTTGGGTCTGATTTTTAAACTTTAGCCCAGTTTCACAGTTCCTCTTTGCTGCCTGAGTAAACAAGCAGTGCATGCTGGGATGCTGCTTATGCTTCTGCGTTACATTTGAGAGTGAATAAAAGCAGCAATCAGACAAGAGACATCAGACAATACAGGGCCCAGAACAAGACAGTGGGAGTGGGAGAAAACAAGATAGGGTGACAGAGGGAGAAGAATGCTTTCCTCTTCCTTCATTTTAATCTCTCTCACTCTGCCTTATTTCAGTTCTTTCTTTCCTTAGCTTGGGATTATTATAAAAGTCTTGTCGTGTGTTTTATTAAATTGTGCAACTATTAAATGCATTTTTATACCTGTATATGTGTGGATGTCCTTGTTAATAGGAAGTGTTAACATGTTATTTGAATAACAGCATTTGCTTCACACCTGATCACCTGCTCTGCTCTGCTTCTCAGTAGACCAGGGTTCAGATGACAGCACTGCTGAGAAAGTGCCTGGATGGTCATCCTGCCAGTAACCGAGCCTATAGTTATTCCACTAGTTGCCTAGGTTTTAACTAGTGTCAGCTCACTTGAAATGCAACACGATGTGCAGCTGTGGTGTAGATTGGCTCTATTTTGGTAACCTGCTCATATCCAAGGCCATGCTCTCACACCTACATTAAATAAACAAAAATAACAAGACCTTGTTATGCCAGGCAGCAGGTCTCTGGCAGTGTCCTAGTTTGATGCATTATAAGCATTGCCCCGAAAATGCTTTTCATGGCTGGGATCATTACGGAACACTCAGAAATAAAGATATGCACACTCATTGCTGTACACAGGCAGAGATACACAGCCTTAGTCCAGACATCAAAGAAGTGAGAGGAGGCCCCATTGAGCTTCCACAGGCCTGTTCAGCAACAGGAGACAAGCTGCCAAATAAAACATTTAAAAATCTAGGTTACTGGCACACATGAATATCTTATGCAGCTCTTTTGAAGCAGGAGAGTGACACAGTGATTTAAAGAGGGGGAGAGATGTTATACGCCTCTGCATAGCATAACCTTATTTCACTCTTTTGGTACATATCCAGAGGCAGATATTGTTCTCATTTGAACAACGTTTTGTTTTAGGCCAGTGTTTGCTAACTTAACTATATACAATACTGTGCAAAAGTCTTGTGCCACTCCACATTTCTTTATGTTTTGCTAGGTAAAAGGGAAATAGGTACAGAGATGTATTGAGTACTACATGAGGCAAAACAGCAGTTATAGAATCCTAATGACCTACATCAGTATTCGGTAGGATCACTTTTAATTTTCAACACAGTCTGAACTCTCTTAGCTAAACTTTCTGTATTATCTTTCTTAATTTCTTTATGTTGTCTTCAGGAATAGTTTTCCAGGCTTCTTGAAGGCCATTCAAAGCTCTTCTTTGGATGCAGGCTGCTTTATGTTCCATTCCCTGTCAAGATTAAACCCCACTGCTTCAATAATGTTGAGAAACAAACTCTGGGGAGGCCAATCCATGACTGATAGAGTTCTATTGTGTGCTTTTCTAAACCTTAGGAGCAAAACACCAGCTACTGGTAGACAGAGAAATCAACACCCTGCTGGGATAACAAGCTGACCAAAGTAAGAGTTCAAGACAAGAAAGCTTTTTACTATCCATGGAGGATTTCACACCAAATCCAACACCCTGAGATTCTAGACTAAGTGGAAAGAAGGAGTTTGATGACTAGTGAGTGTTAAAACCACTATCTAGGATGCAACAACAACAAATCTGTGTGTACATCTGAAAAATGGCCACAATGTGCTTAGTGAATACCTCAGGTAGAAACGACCAGAGAAAGAAGAGGACAGGAACAGGAATCATCATGTAAGGATAGGCCCCTGCATTACATGGACTACTCTCAGATAGAAGTGGTTGAAAATCCTACCAATGCCTGGAAAAAGCTAGACTGAAAGTGTAGGCTTTAGGTGTAGGCTGTGTAAAAGTGGCCCTGAGACAATCCAGCACATAACGGCAGGGTGCAAGATGGAGACAGGCAGCTACATCTGTGCTAAGTATGGCCTGGAAGCCCCAAGGTCAAAACGGGCTACACCCTCAAAGTTGGTTGAGAATGACCAGGCTAAGAACTGTTGGGACAAACTAACAAACTGGACATAGTAGTTATGAACAAACAGAGGAAGAATACCAAGGGCTGAGACAAGAGCTTCAGAAAATGCGGAGGGTGAAGGCAACATTAGTCCCTGTGATAATCTAAGTACTTGGGGCAGTGACCCCCAAACTGGGTGAGTGGATCCAGCAGATTCAAGGAACACATCTGACCCTCAAGCTCTTATTCCTCTGGTAGATGATCCGAGCTTGAATGACAAAGACCACCTGAGGGGCGAGTTGCATATATATATATGGCTTTAAGTCCTTAAGAGGCAGTTGCTTTAAGTAAATCCTTGTCAGAAACTCATGCATGATCATAATAGAAAAAAGCAAATTTGAAGACAATGTAAATTGGAAGTATAGCTTTAACCAATTACTCATCCCATCAGGAAACACTTGCTAACAACCTTTAGGTTATACTTAAAATGGTAATGCGGTTTACCTAGCTATCAATCACTTGTCAGTGGAAGCAGGGCCAATCTGTTAAGGTTGATCTTTTCTGCTAACCTCTGAGACTTGTTCACCAACATCATTCACTGCTGGGAATGAACAGTTTGATTCAGGCTTAGAGAAGAAGATTACATTTCCTTTGACTTTGCCCCAGTGTTTGCTTAAAGCACACATGGGATGCTCTCAGTATCCTGTGTGTTAAAAAAACCTTTCCACCCAGACTTAAAGCATTAAATTGCTTTTGTCTAGAAGCAATCTGAGCATTCACAGTATTCAAATGGACAACTAAGGCCACACGTGTAAAATAAGAAGCACTTAAATCTGCACACTGGATTTAAATCAAAGCTGGAAACCATTTAGCAATTCATTTCAATCAGAAAAATCCTGCATTTTCAGAATCACATACTGTATAACAAATGAGGTCATTTGTTTCAGTACATCTCGTGTTGTTATAGTGTCAAAGACATAAATATAATCTTCTCCACAGGAAAGGTCTTTTCCATTCCATAGAGGGGGGCGGGTCAATCCAAATATCGATACTAACACTGGTATTGGATTAATACTAGCACCATATTATCAATACTTGGTTTCTATCCTCTAAGTTTAGTATGTAGCCCACTGAGTTGTGTTAAATTGTGTGTTTTTGTGGAAATGAAAAATATACCTCAAACATGCATGTTTTTGCTGTATTAACTAAGTACAAATATAATTAAAATGTGTTCAGAAGTGCAAACTGATAATAATTCATCTTATAAATCATGACACAAGCTCTCACCTACCTAAGCTGCTTATAAGTTAAAAATACAATTATCAGTACTGGTATCACCAGTACTGACCCAGTATTTACATGACATCTTATGAAATCTAAATTTGGGCCTCCAACAATGCAGGGCTTTTAGCTATTTAGCAGAAAGCAGAATCTAGATCGGATGTTAGCACCTTCATTTCAAAATTGTAGCAGTTTTCTATGTTAGCGAACAACAAACACAGTGTTTTGTAATTAACCTAACAACTCTATGGTTAAAGACCAAATGTGACCTTTTTTTACTGACTGAATCACATTCACAGGTCTCTGCACAGTGTTACAGAGATGCAGTTGACCTCTCCACTTTCCACCATCTAACACAACACTGGATACAGTTTTACAGTAAAGCCAGCCGTGGTCCACAGAGATTTGCAGACAGATTTACAGTACTCACTGATCTAATATAGAAATGTCAGTCTAAGTCCTGCTATATTAAAAAAAAGTTGCCATTGGATTTTATTGCCTCATAAAACCACCGTGATGAATGTAGGCTTAGCAGATATTTTACAGATAGCGCCTTAATAAAATGTGGGAGGATAGGGCTGGCCTTTAAGATAATGTAGTCCACCTTCTCTTTGATCCTTCGGGGTTGGGGGACAGGCGCGTGTTGAAAAACACCACTCAAGCTCCACTTTATGGTAATGTGACTCATTGTGGCCCTGACCTTAAAGACGCTCGTATACACGCATGGAAACTGTGTGTGTACATGCATATCACTGTGGCGTTTAGCCCGAGAGAGGCACTACACACTGTAAAAAACTAACAAAAAACAAAACAGAATGACAAAACAAAACAAACAAAGAAAACCCCAAAGCATCTGAAAGAAAACTACTGTAAAATTACAGAAATTGAGTGTCTCATACAGAGAAGATGAGACAGTTTTTACTTTATTAAAATATAGTTTTGTATCTTTAATTTAAATCTTCTTTTTGTGTGTGTCTTTTGCGAAATAAAAGGTATTTAAGTGTGTAAAAAAAATTACCTAATATGGAAATACATGTTATGGTAACACAAATACAGTTGTAATACAAATAATCAGGCTTAAAATAGCAGAAAAGTACTTTGCATTTGTGATTTTACATGAAAAACAGTAATGCAGTACGACGTTATAACACCCATAAAAATGAATTACAACAATCTGCTATTAAGTTTTTTATTATATAAGTTAAATATGCATTTTTATGGTTAACTTTACATAAAAACCTTGTATTTTAATAGAGTTTCACTTTATAAAGATATCCCCACATAAAAAATTTAAGGGATTTAACTTTAATTTTAAAAGATTGTATCAAGAACAAACTGGCAGCTCTGGATTATACCTTCACTTATCTAACAAGTAAAAGATCCCTATTTCAGTCCCAGCAGGGCATACAAATGCAAGCAAATCTATTGAATAAATGTAAAAAATAAATAAGTAAATACATTTTCAAAAATCCATGAGGAGCTGTTCACTGTGGTGATTCCTTGTGAATAAGTGAGCAGTTGAAATGAGCTTCTATCAAGTGCAAATTGACTGTTCAGGCTTGACTTTTGCATAAAATAACGTGTATTTAAAGAATATGAACTTTTAAAAAGTAACTAAAATACTGGGTTTAGTTTTTTATTACTGTGATTGCAATTTGGAATCTATATCTTTAAAAACATTTTAATAATTTAGAAAATTTTGCGCTACTTTTTTTTGTTTACTAAGTAATTAAAATAATTTAAAATTACGAATAATTATTTGGCCTCGGACAGATAAATTGTAGAATTTCGAGATTTGGTTTTTTAGTGAAAACTCTTAAACATTTCGGATGCATTTAGTTTGTTTACTGACTTTACTTTTTTAATTCTTTAAAAACAATTGTTCCTCTTTCCACCTTCTTGAGGACAAAACTTTAAATTCCTAACTATTTGTTTTACAGATGAAAATTCTCTCTGCCAAATTGCAGCTCTCTCTGCACCTCAGGAATATTGGCCAGTTGTAAACAGAAATCCCAGTGTTTCAATCCAGGTACAGTTGGCAACAGGTACAGCTCAGGTTCACAGTGAAACAGAATGAAGCAAGTGCCAGTGTCAATAAATTTTATCAAAGACCTTTGCTCTCTCTTTATATGATGGGTTTTTCCCTCTTGTTTTGCTTTTTGCTAGTTTTCCTTGTCACAACTGGTAGCATGGGATAGTACCTGCAGCTCATTCAGGTTGTACAGGTAGTCCAACTCCTCCACGATGGCAGTTCCATAGTTACTGCTGCAAGAAGCTTTGCTGTGTCTCCCACCAGGAGTGTGACAGAGGTACCAGGAGACCAGCCGTTACATCAGGACAGGACAGAGCTGTCGAAGGCCATCACTGCACAGAGTCACAAAATTACCTGCTGATGTTCATGTTTCTGACCAAACTGTAATAAACAGACTCCATGACAGTGGCATGAAGGTGACATCCTTTGACCTATGCTCACAGCCGACTATCATGCACATCGATTGGCCTTCCCCAGAGACCAGCAGAACTAGCAGGTACACCAGTGGCACCCCGTTCATCATTTCACACATGAAACCAAATACACACAGTTTTTGTTATCAGGGGAAGACTGACCGCCAGCTGCTTGCTGAAAGTGTTCTTCTCCTCTTTTGATCATTTGCTGGGATTTATCTTAAAAAGGCATCTGGTGAATGAAATTTAAAAAACTCAAAAAAAATCTGTAATCATTAATTAAGTGTGGACTCCACTGTGACGTAGTTTTTTATATATTAAAAATAAAAGTAGAAAAATAGTGGGGATTTGCAAAAAACACATTTGTGGTAGGATGTGTGTGTGTATATCTAAATTTACACACTAGGTGTTACATTTTTTATCAATAAAACTACATATATATAATTATGTTTAATTTGCAAATGGGTTTTTACAGTCTTTTTATATGAAACTCCCTCTAGAGGTCATTCATATTATTTAACATTAGACACATTGATTTACAGTCTATTTTGTAATATTTTGAAATAAAAATACCCAAATTCTGTCAACTTTATCAGAAAAATTCTGTTAACTTACAGATTTTTTTAACAGAGCAGATGTATTGCAGCTACAAATCCTTGAATATGTACAGTAAGCCACAGTAATATTACTACTACTCATCACTATTTCCTCCATATGAAGTCACTGAGTATTATCCTTTGTTTTTTGCACTCCTTCTACTGTGTTTTCAATGCCCCTGCATGCATCAATGACAGCCGCTCTCCCTAGCGGCTTCTGATTTATGAATTCTATCCTGGTCTGTCATTACCACCTCCAGAAGGGAGCATTGATGGACCAATATGTCGAGTATGTCACCAGGAAAATCGTCCCCTGTCCACAAACATCATGAATATTCTTTTGACAACCTCTGGCCTGCAGCATCTCAGATTTAGATGATACAGGATGATACAAGAAAATTGGAGTCATTTAATTTTGCTGAGAGATCATTGTTATATTTTTCTTTAGAGAGGTCTCCCAAAAGGTCACATTTTTTAGGTAATATCTCTGTAGCTGACACTGTTCCCTGTTTCTCATAGCATACTGTAGAGCTGATATTACCTCCCTGTTCAATCCACCATAAAATAAAACCTGTACACTGTTTCTAAAAACATGTTAGAGGGAACATGCTACCATTTATTTTCTCTTTCCTTTTGTCACTAGCACTATGCTCTCAAACATTTCCACAGACAGCTTTTCCTAGCAGCTGTGGATTCTAGCCATCGTGCCTGAAGCAGTGAGCGTCAGGACAAAAGGGCAACCTGAACTCTAAAAATATAGCAAGCTCTATCAGTCTCTAGTGCTTCCTTAATAACACGAGCCCAGGGTGCGATGCAGTGTAATTATCAGAGGCAGAGGCCCCAGGGCACAGCTCTAGACTGCACACAGTGCAGGTCATGTTTAGATAGGGACATCTCTCTTCAGAGTATAGATGACACTGACTTCAGGGAGGGGGCATCAAATCAAGTGACTTTCTTCCCCCTTCTCTATTCATATTTGTGTTCTTTAAAGTGTGTTTATGTCTAAACGTCTATGCATGTATTAACAGTATCCTCGGGGCTTACTTATGCCCACATAAAATAAAACCCAACAAGAGAAATGTGGTCATTTGTGGTTGCAGCATCTGCAAATACACCCAGCCGGCCTTATGTTTTGTCTGTGTATGTGTGTGTGTGTGTGTGTGTGTGTGTGTGTGTGTGTGTGTGTGTGTGTGTGTGTGTGCGCGCGCGTGTGTGTGTCTTCGTGTGATCCGTGTGAGTTACCCAGTATCAAAAGATCATATGTGAAAATACACACTCTTTCAGTTTGTGGGTTTTACATATCAGGACATAATAATATAAAGCGGATAAAGCGGATGAGGATGGATGGATGGATGGACATAATAATAAAAAAGTCTGATCCTTATTGGTTCTAAAATGACTTAAGTACATAAAAAAATGGATGGATAATCCAATCATTTCATTATTTGTTTTATAAATAAATAATAAGCCAAAATACTAAAATACTGTCTCTGTCTCTAAGATCACAGAGATCATAAAGTCTTTGGCATTAACACACACCTGTATGCTGAACTAGCAAAACCTCTGATTTAATAGAGGTGTTCACACTTTAATGTGGACGATCCCTTTATTGAGTGGGATTTGATTATCAGCACCTACTCGCTATTTACCCTCTTAATTCCTGAGGTTAGGTTGTATTTAGTTTTGCACACAGGGCTTTCACATGTTAGACATGGTTGACATGATGAAATATTTTTTTTGTTGTTCATCTGAGGTTATAATTACCTAATTTGAGAACATGTTGACGACCAAGTGATATTATGTCCTGAAGGGAATATACTTTCTTTTTTACATTACTATATATGACCAGATTTGGCTACAATTGGTTTGTGAGTTTACTCTCTACCTCTGTCTATCTACCTATTCTAGTCTACTACAGCTTATACAATGTCTTTGTCATGTTGAAATATGGATTGGCAAAAAGTTGCTGCTTTTCTGTTTCCTATTTTACCAAGCAACCTAAGCCAAGTTGAGCTGAGCAACAAAACCAAACCCAGCATCACCAGTACTGATGAAATATTCAGCACCTCACCAAATGCTGGCAATCATGGGAAGAGTGCAATAGCTGTAGGTCTTGTGTCATCCCATAGCTTTGCAGTCACATGCACACAAGTTACAAAACCAGTGCCTGCACATACATTCTTCACTGATGCCATGTTCTCTCCCAGGCTGGTATCATCTGTCACACTGAGATAATGTCTCAGATGTTTCCATACTGCTACTTGTCCCCGTGCATTCACCACAGTGATGCAGACACAATAGCCTAGACGATAGAACCAACGATATCCTGGCTCCCCCATTCAGCCTGTGTTCTGCTCTCAAAGACTCGATTATGTGTAACCCTATGCCCAGATAAACACCACAACCTTGGTGCCATTCACAACCCTGAAAAAGAGCAATGCTATTCATCTGCAGGCTTATGTCTGCCTTTTTATGTCAGTAAGTGGCATAGGGAAAATGGCGTAATTGATCTGTCAAAACTCTCATGCCGGAGGGTTGCATTTGGAAATCTGATGATCCTTCATAGTTGCTCTCAGCAGCACAGCCCTTGATCAGGAATCGGGACAGCTATTATCTGTAACAGCGGCGATAGCATTGTTCATAATGTCATGTTGTGTCCCTGACAGCCAGCGAGAGTGGACTCATCGCTTTCTTCAGAAGCAACATCTTTGAACGGATATTTTCTGCTAGACGCAGTGCTTCAGCTGTCAGTGCCTCCTTTGTTGCCAGCAGCAGAGAGTGAAGAGGGACTGGAAAGACAAAGGCACTAATCAAAATGTTTATCATTTGATCAAAGGCAGTATGTTATTTTTGAAAAAGCTCTAGCTTAGTCAACAAGTAATGAAATATGTCTGTGAAACAGTTCTGTGTAAATCTAGAAAACGGTTTCTGCTTAATTCCCAGTAGTGTTATGTTATTTTATTTTAATGTGTTTGATTGATGTATGACACCTGTGCTAATTTCAGTGCATACTGATGTTTTAGATCACTTTAAAAATATGTTTAAAGGCAGTCCTCAGCACTGTGGAGTATTACAGTGAAATGAAATGAAGGTAAAAAACAAACAAACACTGAGATCACTAACTTACTCACTCACCCTTGCTTTCTTGTTTTGTAGGATTAAACTTTTTGCCGGTGCTAGTTTATCACCATGTCAAGATTGTTTTCCTATTTTATGAATTTTATCTTCTGCCGAAGCCAACACATTTATCATTTCTGATATCCTTCCCTTTTTTGGATATATCCATTAAAAAATTCCCTTTGAGCTGATGGGATCAGCAGGACATCCACATGAAGCTGACTGGCAGCCGATTGGCAGCAGTTCTGCACACCTCTGGAATACTGACACACTCTGAGACTTTTAAAGTTAATGTAGATCAATAGATGGCTGAGATAAAGAAAGATGATATTCGGTGGAGCTAATTGTTTCCTTATCAGGTGTTTATCAGATTGCACTGGCATTTTGATGTCTTTTTCATCTCTTTCCATCTCACCAATTCAGTCGCTGGGCTTATCTCGCTGCATTTGCGCTTCAAGATACTGGCCCACGATGCATGTTTCTGGCGATAGTTAATATTCAAATCACTTCATTTTCTTGTGGGCTTTTTCAGCCTCAAAGGACCTCTCACTTGCCCGTTCAGCTCTTTGAACAGATAAGCAATGGAAAATTATGAGAGAATATTTATGGCATAAAGTGATTTCAGAGTTCAGCTGCTGAAAAGATTTTGGCAGTGACGTGAAGGATAGCTATAGTGCTGTTTCTGCTTATTAATGCAGAAAAAATGTGACTTTGATTTTTATTTTATTTTTCAATACATTTTTGCAGTTTACTCATCAGTGACCTGCAATATAGAGACAGAATGTTCAATAAACAGTATTCTCATATGGTACCATATTCTTCTGCCTTCTGTTACTTAAAGCATGTTTCATATATGAATGATGTGTTGCCAAATGTGGACAATTTTAATGAAGGAAGAAAACGAAAGGAAAACTGCAGATTGGCTAAGCCTCAGTCTCAGCACTGTTTGCTTGTTTGTTTCCACTCAAGGCAAAAAACACACTCAAATCACTCAGAAAGCGATCAAAGTCAACCAGCAGAAGAAGTGGGAAAATGGAACTGAAGACTGTTTTCATAGTTCTTCATTTATTATAGTTGACTGTTTCATTTTTCATTGAATTTTTTGAAGTCTATGTAATTATATTGTAAGTTATGTCACTGATATTGGTATTTCTTTCAGTCATTCTTCAATTTTATAATGAACCTTTATTATTTCAGTCGCGGTTTCTTATCAATCAGTCAGACGCCTCAGGCTCTCTCAGCAGGTGTTAGTTATCCTCTGCACCCAGCAGAACAGCTAAAAAAAAAAACAAAAAAAAACAAAACAAAAAAACCCTCACATCAGCAACTGTCTAAGCATAAAAACTCACTTACTCTGAATTTCTGATTTTTCTTGAGCAAATTATGCAAATGTTAAGGTTGATTTTGGAGTCATATTTAGTTCATCAATGAAAAAAAGTAAATGAATGAAATTGTTGAATCATATTTCAATCAGCTCTGTATTGTATTATGAGGGTTTCGAGTGTTAAATGGAAATGCTAAGTGTCTACCCTAACCTCCCCTCGTTTTCATTAAGAGCCACTGAAGATAGTTGATATGCAGCTTGACCTTTAATTATTTTGTTTATTATTTCATTCACCATGAACATAATCAGTTTTCCCATGAACAGTCAATATGTAAGAACTACTTATGCTGCAAAATCCTTTAAAGGCCGGAGAGTAAAGTTCTACACACAGTAACAAAAATGCAGCAAAATGCAACAAAGAAGAAGTAAAGAAATAAAAGGGGTCTGCTAAGAAGTACAGCTTTCAACTTCAAACCAGTGTGGAAGTTTATTGATTTACTTATTAAACTATCTGTACAGTTTTATTATTATAACCGTTGATGAAAATACATTTTAGCATATTCTCATTCATATAACAATACAACTTTTAGCCTTGGGTCTTACTGCTGCTTATTCACTTTCACATTTTCAAGGACATTTCTCCTTTATTTTGACAATAGTCAGTATAAAACATGGTCCTACATGCTGTCATACATACAAGTGAAGAGGTGCCTTTAACCTAGACTCTATTTGAAGGCATCTAAATGGCAATAACAGAAAGAGACTTCAGACTTCAGAAAACAATGGATGATATCAAGGTATATATATATATATATATATATATATATATATATATATATATATATATATATATATATATATATATATATATATATATATATATATATATATATATATATATATATATATACACACACACACAATGCATAGATGTTGAACTGCCCATCAAACAGGCAATTATGTTTATTTTCAGCCTACTTATTGGCATCAGAAATAATTAAGCACAGTGCTGGTTCAGCGGGCTCTTCCCATCTGCTTGTGTAGAGCAAACGATATGTGTAATATCCTGCTCATCCTAGTATAGCAGATGTACAGCTCAAACACACGTGCTGACTGCCACAGAAAGGGAGGACGTTCGGATCCATTCGTAGAAGAAGTGCAACTCACAGAAACAGGAGAATAAACAAGACATTGTAAAAACTTTCCTTCGCATGATAAACTCGCTTCCTAAATGACAATGAGATGTGCCAGAAAGTAAAGTGCCACATGACGTCTGAAGCCAGTGAAACTGTAGCCTCCATTCATGGTGATAAAGTGATTTAATATCCAGTGTCTGGGCTGCTGTGTTCACTGGTGCCAGAAACAATTACTGTCATCAATAAATGATAAATGCCAGAACAAAAGAGAGGTTATTTCTCCACCAAGAAGCTGGATTTCAGTGCTGATGGATACCGGACTTTCAATCCTTTTCTCTCTGTGATTAATGGAAAGGTGGGGGTTGAGACACTGGAGGGGAATGGAAAACTTATTAATTTAGGGTAATAAGCAGGGAGAGGTGCAGATAGCGCTGGATTCAGTCACAACACTACTGCAATAGGTGGATCAAATTCAGGCTATAACGGCCTTGCTCTGTGACTGTCAAATGTAAACATGCAGAATGTAATAAAGACTCCCCAAAAGATTTGAGCCATATTTGAACTACTGTATCATAACATATTAGGACCTGTGGTAAAGCACCACAGTGTACACAGTTATTCCAAAGAGAGGAACACTTGCACTTTTGGTCTGCAGATGATTTGACTTGCTGAAAACCAATACAAAAACTAATGTCAGTGGACTGTATCTTGTACACATTGTACCTGCTCAGGTCATTTTTTCCAAGTCACTGAATTTATTTCTACTCCACCCGAGGCAGACACAACTGTACAATAACTGTTTCTGTCTTGCTTGGTTGTATGGGAGGTGCAGTATGCCACAATGATGGCTGTGAGCTCAGTTCAGCAATTAGTGTGTTCACTCAACACAGCAGTAGCACCAGTGAGGTACAATTATACCCTGTCATTGAATATAGATGTGTGAGGGACCATAGCAAGTACAAAAGCACACTGTTATGATAAACACAGCCTGGAAATCTAAAATGAAACAGTGCACAGTCACTGTATGTTTATATACCTTTCCACACATGAGTGCATGACTAAATGGTGTTTTGGTGTTTGCTTTAGCAGTAACTCAGGTAATTAGTTAGATAGGAGGAAAGAGCTGCAATCATAGCACCACCTTCAGGGGCTGCATATTGATAGAAATTCACAAGGATGATTACTTAACACAAGATCTGTAGACTGCAGTGAAATACGGACCCATTTTTTTCTTTTTGTTTTTACGTCTACTTCTATATCTACTGCAGGAGGATATTTGTGGAAGTAAATGCCAGCAGCTTTACTACACAATACCTTTAACAGACATTCTGCTGAAGCATAGAACTTAGGACAAAAGACAAAAATATGTGATGTGCATCTCATACGAGTGAGACGAACCTCGCTGTTCTCGTTCCCACCTACCTCATGTCTCCGTGGGAGCAGCTGCTTCATCCTATGGGGAGAGATTTGTCAGTTCAATCCATAATGTGTCAGAGTGCATCTCATCTCACACTGCCTGCTGGTAAATGACAACTGTCAGCTGTGTGCACTCTCTGTACATGTCTTATTCTCTTTCTTATACATTTTATAGTATATGTATGCACACTATACTTCCATACACATTTACAGTATGAACTCTGTATGTGTATGTGTGTGTACACTGTATTAAATAATTTTCAGACTAGGCCTGTGAGTCATGAAGCCAATCTTACTTCTTTGCATTCTGCATTGTCATGGCTGAATTTCTGCCACACTGACAAATAAGACTTGAAATGCGTTAATATTTGATAAAGTTGCTCACTACTTTGCCGGTTGACTTGTGGTCTATGGTGGCTGGAAGCTAGTATCTTGATGAAAAACTTCTTTGAGTTCTGCACTGCCTCTCTCTAAAGCTGTAAATCAACCTAAGGACTGTCATCTGCTTTTATTGACCAAGGCCATTTTTCCTCTGTTTCATTAATTTTAAATGAGACTTTATTCACTTTAGAGTATGCTGTGGGATCCATGTTTTATATTGTTTCCAACGTTTTCATATTAAGTCGCATATGTTTCACCGCACATTAGTCATTTTTAAAGTCCGCAAGAGACACATGCACACGGTCCTGTATTTCCCAAACTCCTTTTAGAGGTAGTTTTGATTTGGGTCCACTGTACTTGTGTCAGATATTGGATGGCCTTTTTGTGTCATTTCCTAAGCCTGCAGGTAGATTGAGAGGACAGTTGAACTTTATGGGTATTGGATATAATATTAATGACCCTCAGGCAAAAGTGCCTGCCCTGTAGTTCTCTGCTGCTGTTTCATTTTCAAAATCATTGACACAACACACATGCCAGCCCAATATCTCCCTTGGCACACATATGCTCGTATGCCGCTATGTGTTCTGCACATATTTTTTTGTTCAACGAAGTGGTAGACAGTTAAGTCACCCAACTTTTGATAAACCGCATCACCGTCTCAGAGAACAAACAACTGACTAGCATCTATACAAACCTCCAAACAATTTAATGATCATGAATGCAACACCGATTATTACACTGAGTCGAAAAAAGAAACTGTGACAGCTGCTTTGATCCTTAAAACAGATGGTTTGTGCTGTGCAAGCATTTGAAGGCCTTTCATCAAAACTGAATTTCCTTGAGCTGGCATTGAGGATATGCAAATACTGAGATGTATTCATAAACCTGAATATCATTATAATGGATCAATGAACTCTGGTGAATTTGAAAGTAACTGTTACACTTGAAATAGGACATTACACAGGACATTACTTGTCCAACCTTACCCTTTTGCCTCCATCTCACCCTGTCTCTAGCATCCTTCTCTGTTACAGCAACCCTCCTTCAGTATGTCACTAATCTTTTCCTTCCCCTTTGCCTGGCAGCTCCATCTTCAACATCCTTTCTCCATAATATCCTCTATCCCTCCTCTGCACAGGCTCAAACCATCTCAGCCTTTCTAACTTTGTCTCCAAACCGCTTAAGCTAAGCTGTCCCAATGATGCACTCATTTCCAATCCTGTCCCTCCTCACTACAAATAAAAATCTTAACATCTTCAAATCTGCCACCTCCAACTCGGCCTCCTGTTTTTTGTAAGTGCCACTGTTCCCAAACCATACATCATAGCAGGTCTCGTTATTCTCTTATGAACCATCCCTTCACTCTTGCTGCTATCCTTCCATCACAAATCTTCCCTGACACTCATCTTTACCCACTCCACACTACTTGCACACTCCTTCCCCTTTCTTGTGTACTGTATTCTCTGATAATCCTGACTTCCTCATTGGGTATCAGTTTCTCTCTCTGCACCCCATCATGTGTCACAAAGACACAGTGCAACGCCTTCTGACCTTCTCTATACTTCCAAATCAAAATGCTCAAAGCAAACATCACATGCATGGAGCTCTTTCTCAGCATGAAACTGTACTGCTACTCATCGATTATTGACCTCTCTTCTTAACTTAGGTTTAACAACTCTTTCTTATATCTTCATGCTATGGCTCATCAGTTTTATCCCTCTGTAGTTGCTACAACTCTGCACATAAACCATCTTGAAAAAACAGTACTGGTACACTTCTTCTCCATTCCTCAGTCTCACTCTCTGAGATGCCTGTTAAACATACCATACCACCACTGACTCCCTATTTCTAACCTGTACTAACCATTACCATACTCAAATATATAATAAAAGTGTTCTTACTATAATTTAATGATTAACCCCAAGTGGATCTTTCTTCCTAAGAGGTAAAAAGCCCAACAGCATCAGTTACTATAAAGGAACACACACACACACACACACACACACACACACACACACACACACACACGCACACACACGCACACACACACACACACGCACACACATTTACCTCACTTATATAAAGTGGTAAATGGAGATGAGTAAAAAATGGCCTGTCTGTGGTGGAAAAATAAGTTAAGCACAAGTTTCAGATTCTTGAACTTCATTATATGTCATTTTCTATTTCATCTCACTACATTTTGCAGTCAGCGATTTATACTTTTTACTCCTCTTATGTGTACGTTGGAGCATTGCCTAGTTGGTGGCTGTTGCTCATGATTTATATGAATGGGGTTTTTCTTAGTTAACCTAATTTGTTGTGGAATGTTCCACTGGTTGCCTTTGTTTTAATTATTTTCATTTTAAATGCTGAAATGTTGAATTTGAAATGTAATGCTAATACTGGATAAAAACCATTATGCAGCCTTCCCTGTCTGCTGTTGCCCCTAACACACCTTTTTTGGTTCCAAAGTGAGCATGTAAAAAAAACATCAAGGTTTCTGACTTTTAACCTGAACGTTACTGAGAATTTTACAACAGTATATCAAAGCTTTACACTGGGTTTCAGTCGATGTTTAGCTGTCAGCTGTTAGCTGTTATTGTTTGCTTTGATATTCGCAAAATACTGTTTTTTAGCCACATCATGCAGCTGTTTCTAGTTAAAAGAGGAAAAAAACCCTACACCTGCTATACGCTACATGCAGATAAACACAGCAGTTATCTGTTAAATCAAGTAGTGCATTTAACCCTGAAAGAAGCAGAATATTCTTTCTGCAAACAGTAAAATCTAAAAGAAGTTTGACTGTGAAAAACATATGGGTGCTGTTTCTGTGTACTCCCATCTGAGTGAATACATCTAATCTTTATTGCTTACTGCTATGCACACACACGCGACATCACATTTATTATTAGACTTTTTTTTAATACTGCCATTGGATTTGCCATCTCTCTCTCTCTGTCTCTGTGATTGAATGTGGTAATAATGCACATTCATGTATTTACTGCTTCAATCTGAGTTTCTCTCATGACTGGCATTCTGCATTCAATCAAAACATTGTCTGTTTAAGTATTATATAATAAAGACTAAATAAAACAAGTAATATTCAGAGGGAGAAATTCAATGTTGATCCAATCCAGATTATGATATAATTTCCCCATGGTCTAAATTAGTGTCCTATGAGACTACTTTGATGGACAGCCACACTGCTAGGTTGTTTATACTCCAATGAAATGCATTTCATTGTCAGTGAGCAGACCTGTCACAGTGCTCCACTCTGTTTTCTCTGAATGCGAGGACATGTTCCAAAACACTATGAATATTCACAAGCATGGCATGGCCATTAATGGCAGGCCAGGGCTTTGCTTTGCAGTCAGTGTTGCTGACAGTGAATGACAACCTCTTACTCCGTCATCATTACAAATTTATCAATCCTTTTCAGTTTATCGTTAAAGGAAAAAAGATACACTGGTGCAAAAAGTAGTAAAAGGTATTTTTCTCAGTGACTAACAGAAGATGAATGACTAAATAATAATGTATATATTTTTTATATCTGTATTTTCATGTATTGTATAAAGGGTCCTTTTTGTTATATGTAGGACACAAATGTTTGTAAAGCCCAGAAAGGGTTTTTGTGGCTGTGGGTGTGAATAGAGATGAAAGATAATGGGCTCAGTTTTCACTGAGTCTAGCCCTGCACCATAGCTACAGTGCCACAAAAAGCAAAGCAGCTTCATTATGTGACAGTATGTACAGCTACACTATCACATATGGGAGCATATTCCCCAATTTATTCTGTTTTACAAACACACATATGAAACGCATTTCATTTATTTGTCATTCAGTGTGGGTGTTCTGCGCAGGCTTTGGCCTAACACAATAAACAGGGGAGTGAAGGGGGGCAAATTCAATTTCACCTCTCTTACACCTAAACACTTACAGTGAAATGAGGACACACATACCAAAAAGAGGAAAAAAATAACCCTTCTTTTTATTACATTTCCCTTTGGGCTTGCATGTGCATGTGTAGACTCTTATACATGTAGAGACATGGTTATACAAGCACACACACACACACACACACACACACACACACACACACACACACACACACACACACACACACACACACACACACACACACACACACACACACACACACACACACACACACACACACACACTCGAAAGAAGTGCACTTTTTAGGCTGAGAACTAAGAATATGGTGACTGATGCTGGCTTTAGGGATGCAGCATATAAATAATTTTCAAAAATGATAACAAAAACATTTTTGAGGCTTTACCCACAGTGAAGCCCTGATAAATGAAATATTTTGCAGGATATGACACATGGCAGTGATGCAGTAAAGACTGGCTTCAAACAAGGATCACTGTCTTTACTTTTAGGTGACTAAGCCTTTTCACACCATAGTCATTTTGATTTTTTTCCACCATAATGACATAATAGTAATATAAAGTATATTTTGGCAAAGTAGTCGGGGGAGATTGTTGGTAAACAAAACATTTGATTTTAACACAAAAAATGTATTTTCTTTTCATGTCAGTTTTAAAGATGACCTGGATCATTCTATCAACACAAAATTATATAAAGCTTAAAATTAAACATATAGTTAGCATAAAACATGTACATTCTCTTTCCATTCTAAAGTTTTGTGCATCAGGACATCATTACACCCTGATAACGACTGTGTTTAGACTGTTCTTCCCATTCTATGCAAGGCCACCTGGGTTGGCTGGAAGACTGTTTACTTAGCCTGGCAGGGCGAAGGACACTGTCTCAGCTGAACTCTGGACACACACACACACACGCACACAGACATATATACACATGCAGATTCCCCCCTCCCCCCTCCAAACGCCTTCGACGCTTATTCCCTTCCGATGCTGACGGTGGATCAAGGAGACCAGCGCTTATGCTGCAGGCCCGGATGTACTGTCTACATTGGCTGTCTCTCACCCTTTACCCACCCCTGTTGCTTGTCATGTGTTCTTTGGTGTATTAAGAGTTTTTTCATGTGCTATGTGCAGAGGTGTTTTTTTCTGTTCTCAAACTGATCTCCCTGTTGGAGCTCAGTCTGGGGAGTTATTTTTTCTCCTTATCTTTCCTCATGTTGTGCTTTTCCATGTTATACCCCTCTGACCTGTCTTCTCCATGTGATGTTTGTGTAATGTATGTATGGTCGGAGGGTAAGATGGCGTCCCCATTGCGTGCAATAGGTCGGCAGCCTTAACATGAAATTTCCCCTTGTGGGACTAATAAAGGTATATCAAATCATTAAAAAAAAAATCCTTCTAAATATATTTAAAAACAACCTCATTTTTACCCAATATCTTTATTTATTTAACAAAATACCCAATCAGTACATGACAAACTAAACACCAAACAAAACAAAGTACACCCTTGTTGTTTTCATAGGTATTAAAAGGGTAAGTCGCAGCCAGGTGCTGCTAATCAAATGCACTTGTTGTGAGCAGTTGGGCTACAGCGTCCATCATTCTATAGTGAAAAAGATTATTTACAAGTGGAAAACACTCAAGGCAGTTGTCAGGAGTGGATGTCTCATCAGATTTACCCCAAGGTCACCCATTCAGTGTTTAAAAAAAAGAAAAAAGAAATCACCATCACCAATCTGTTTAAAAAATGGAGTAAAATAAGAATAAAATACAGTAAAAGAGGATTCAGACAGGCAAGTCCTGTAGCAACAGCTTTGCACAGAACAGATAAAAGAGAAATCGTGAGCTTGCAGATATGCTTTTCATTCCCGACAGATGATACAACCTCATATGTTAAGGAGGCAGAAGTGCAAAATGACCAACTGAAAGTGACAGTATTTGTGGATGGCAAGACAAAGCTAGCTTGACACTTTACCTGATCCTGAGTGCTTCATTTAGAGCATTTAGCTTCCGGACACACTTTGCAAAGTTTACTAAACACACAGGAATGATTTAGGGCTAACTAAATTGGCTCATGAATCATGTTTTGCAGGCCGGAAATGAATTTACCGAGACCCAGGGATATCACCGGAAGCTTTATGAGTAAATTATTATATGAGACTTATTGTAGTTTTCTTGTCTGTAGTTCATGATTCAGACACAATAATTCACAATGTGTCAGATCGCCAAATTATAATTATATACTGCTGAATACACTACTTCCCTCCAGCACCCGAAGGAATATCTGCTGCTTTATCACTGCAAACACACACTGCAGTAATCAGAAATGCTTGGATAGTCAGGAAGAGTGGAACACTTAGTCTCTGTCTATTTCTCTGTGTGTACACTAACTACGTTATTTAATGTTTGAAAGAGCAACTGCCCAGATGCTGAGGCCCACAAAGCATCTCTGTCATTTATCCAATGTTAGACTGAGCCACTATAAAGCTGTATTCTGGAGAATGAATGGGGTATAATGACAACATCCTTAAACAGCAACCATCATCTATAAATGGACTAATGGAGATTCTCAACATTTTGATAACTGTGGCAGAACTGGCGCATCATTCACATCAAGTGCTGTAATTTTTCCCCCTGGTATTTTCTCTGTCATTACCAAAGGCCCTCTCGACTATCGTGATGTATTTCTGCAGTGAGAATAAGTTTCTCCTGGCACTCAGCTTCGTATTCCTAACTGGTCTTTTCACTTTAATATTCACCAAACATTTTGAATATACCATGAGACTTGTGCTGCAGCGCGACTGCTGTAATTGCAGAGATATAATGTTCCTCGTAAGATTTATGAGCTATTAATCTGTTCATGCAGAATGATTCATGAGTCTCAGAGTTGGGAGACATATGATTAGAGTTAATCATTTGTCATGGCTGCTGCAGACATAAGGCTTTAAGCTACAGATATTTCATCCAAACTGCAGTGATGGTGGATCCTACAAAACTCCCCAAAATCTCATTTTTCGGGCCATGTCAAATCTTATAAGTGTTACAGCTGTATAATAGGTGCATGCTCATTGTACCACTTTTACTTGATATTTTACCCCTATTATATTTAATGAGGCCTTTGCACTTTAGTCAAATGAGGCCATTAGTACACTTTGGGCCACATTTACTAAGCAGGGCAAATTAGCGTGAGGCTAGGCACCGATGTGAGTGGAAAGTTCTGAGAACGGTCTACTAACAATGTGCAAATTTATGAACACACACACAGCCTCTTCACTTTGATAATGACCAATGGAATCTACCAAGAGCCCCACAAATTAGTGTATGGCTGCAGACAAGGAGAACTGAGTAGGGGGGTAAGGAGTCTACTAGCAAAGCAGGCTTATTAGATGTTTTCTGACGAACAGAGTATAAACATAGATTTGGTCTTTCTCTTAGGAATCAGCAGTGCAGTGAAGGCCAAGGAAAGCACAAAAGATTAAAAAAAAGCCTTCTTTAAAATTGGAGGCATTAGTGGAGGAATTTAACAATTTCAAACTGTCTGAGCTACATAAAAGAGACATCTGAAATACTACTGGATGAGGTCTGTGCAGCAGGAGGAGGAGGAGAAAATAAAAATGTCAAACCTCTCTGGTGCAGAAAGTGGAAGTAACATTTGTAGGCCATATCACTGAATTTTGTCAGGTAGTAATTTATTCTACTTATATCTATAGGCAGACTAATATCAACAGGGGAAACACTGTGCACTGTCCATGGTCCTGAAATGTGAAGCTCCATGGGATGCTGAATATCTGTCTTTCTTGTTGGTTTATCTTCAAATTAAAGATAAAGTAATTTTTAACAGTAACATTCTTATTTCATTTCCAATCATTTATATGTTCAGATAAAAGCTTCTTGTGGCTTTTACTTTTTTCTGCCACATACTGTCTGTATTGAGTGGTGCCTGCTCACAGGGGCCCTAGTTTATCAAGTACATAGTAGATAAAGTAGATAAAGTCTTTTTTTTTTTTATTTGGCAGTAAATAATTGCTCAATTAGCCAAGCTGTAAATTGACTACTGCAAACATTAGCCAATCACCTTGCATGATTCATTTAAATACCCTCCTCCACAAATGTTTCACCCTGAAAGGGAATCACCCGTCAATGCACATGCGATAAGCGCAGCTTGCAAAATAACTTTGTCCATTCCTTTCCATTTTTAAATTTTCACTGGTCTTGACAAGAGGTGTTTTAGTGGCAAAAGAGGTGCAAACTATAAGTAAATCTGCTCCTTAATGCTGTAATACCACACACACAGCACTCATGACACCCCACTCACTTGAAAATATATTCTATTACACCCTGCTGAGTGGAATGAAATTACATTCAATGGATGGAGGGAAGTCTGCAAGCTAGCTGAGGCAGATAATTTAACAAAGGAAGTAAAGCCTGCAAGCTTTAGACAGTCAATTTGAGTCTACCACTATATTCAGATAGGATATATTTCACAGCAGAGAGAAAGGTATACCACATGGTTTGTTGTTGCCAAGCAGAGGGCAAATAAACAATCAATAAAAGATCTGATCTTGTCAATCAGAGCAAAATGACTATATGATTGTTGGCAAATATTGTAGTCTGAGTAACTATTACAACAGTGTTCAGCTTAAAAGACCTTTTTGCTATTGTTATTATTTGGATAATGTTCCAAGTCATAGTCCAGCATTTTTTTGACCCATCTGGCCCATTCTCTTTGTTTACTCTGTGGGTCCATATCAGTATCACACCACAAAATCCTGGGCTCCCTGAAGACAAGTCACATAATTCCTACAGCTTTCTATGTTGGTGGGATTTGTCACTGGGCATTTGGTGAAATAACACATCTTGCTGTTTTCTTGGGAGGAGACCTGGCTTTCGCTACAGCCCTGTTGCCACACCACTCATTATTCTGTCACTTGCTACTGCTGCTCTTTTTTAATATATATTTTTAAACTGTGCTAGTAAGTTATTCTTACACCAGATTCCATGCTGTAATGCATTTAGTGTTTCCTTGTGATGAAGTAAGAGCTTGGAAACCAAAAATCATATTTTACTATCACATAATAATCTATTCCACATGTGTTTGCTGACTGATCTTTATGTACTCAACTGTCTGCAACACAAGCAATCAATTTAAGCTAACAATGCCATGCCCACTGTTCTGTTTGTCTGCTGCTGTCTGCTAGATTTTCATCAGTCCTATCTACACCACAGAGCCCACCTGTAGTTTCTCATTTCACTAGGAGGGAAGTTTATTATCTTCGCTCTCCCCCACCCTTGTTTTTCTTTGGCTTGAGCTTGCATGGATTGCGTGCATGAATCTAGACCAGAGACTAGATTCTAAGCATAATCTGACATGATTTGAAATTCAAAAGGCTCAGAGGAAATGCCTATGGGATTTTATTTTCATTTAAGGCTGTGGCATTGGAATATTGGGTTGACTGGGTTGTTACCATACTAACACTTATTCATGCTGTAAAAAAACAGAAAAACAAACAGGATCTCAAAACACATTTGCAAACTGGAGGAAAGAAAGAGCCATTATTGCTTTTGAATGCACTGCAGAGCATGCTGCTATAGCTATTATGTTAAAGAAGTAACTTAAACTTAGAAATTCAGCCTCCTATATTGGAGTCCCAGAGCAGAGCTAGCAGAGTACATTCACAAAGAAAATATCGCGCCTGTGAAAATGTCAGTAGTTTGGTTGAGCTCTCCTCTGAGAGGTGATACAGCTGAAGAAGCTCTGTCTTTGACTTTGACCTGAGCTGACCAAAACAGAAACCTCTGCTGCTTTCATTCCTCCTTCTGTAAGTCAGGAAGAGGTTTTATCACACTCTGCTAAACCCCTTTATCTTACACTCTAATCCCCCAACACACAGGGGCTTACATACACATAGACTGTGATGTTTTATATTATATTTTTCATTAAACCCCCTTCAAGGAGGATTCCTTTCCCCCACTGGCCAGTTTAAATTTTGTTTTTTGTTTTTTTTTAAATCATGTACAATTGTGCGAAATAGTTCTGTTTCTGCTTCCAACCTGTTTTAAAGCTGATGTGTTAATGGTGCTTCACTCAAGTACATTGTTGGTGATACGTAGCACCATTCATTACTTAGCATAACACTGTATTATTTTACCAACATTTGGCCTTGTGTTTAGCATGTGCTTGCACTCGCAGTCTCTGTTTATTCAGTGTTTATTCAGCTGGAGTGTGTTGACGATCGTCCCCAGGCATTTACCAATTTACTCACAGATAAACTCTATATGGATCACAGTGACTGAAATGCACTAGCAATCAGATAGCAAAATTAAACAATTACCTCGTGTTTAGAACTCTGTAATCTTTCCTTCTCGTCAGGTGTTGCACAGGAAAAAGTCAGGAAACAGACACAAACAAGTCAATAGCATCTGACATAATTCCACTTGCTGAGATGAAGACTGCTCATTTAGTTTGCAAAAGAACACACAAAGCAATCGATACTCCATCTCCTGCTTTATTTCCATTTTCTTCTAATGAGAAAAGAGAGATTCACTTTATTAGGATCACTCAATGCTGCCATGGCTTAAAATCAAGAGATTTGAATGCATTGAGACTGCCTTGTTTGAATAGTATGAAAACTAATCTATGCATACCCAGTGTTTGGTTTGTGGTTAATACTGGGCTTAAGGAAGGGTTTGGATAGGAGATGAGATGAGAGGAGCTGAAAGGGAAGTCAGAACTGGAACACACTGTCAGAAACTGCATGCTATCTGCTGGGTAAAACTGAGATCTCCACTTAATTTTTGGGCCCAAAGCTTATAATTAGCATGAGATTTCAAAACAAGCTAAGCTTTCATGGTGCAGCAGAACCTTCCAGACTGATCTCTAAAGCTGCTTTCCCTCATCACCATCACCAAAATGCTACTCTTGATTATCTTTCAACAGTTGATCTTGCATCCCAAACCCAGAGAATTCCTAAGTGAATAAATCTGCCATGGCACAGTTGTTTTAAACGCACAGGCAAAAAGAAAACTCCTCAGCATCCTGTCAATATTCATGTCTTCAGCTTTTCCGCTGGCAGCTTGCTAACTACCCCTGACTGCGCAAGGTCGGTGTGAGCGCTGGTTCTCTCGTGGTTACAGTGGGTTACCTTTGTGTAGACTGAATAGAACATCTGTGATCTAATAATATCCCTTCTACCATGCATATTTTATGTGTTTTCACAGCTATTTCTCAAATCTGCTTTGGTGAGTCATTTAGTCGTACATTTGGATGTCACCACATACCTTGGCAAATCAGGTTCCATTTCCTGCTCAAATTACTGCTCATGTTTAATTCACGTCCGATACATACATTCTAATTTGACCATACTAAATTATTTAACCAAAAGATGATAAACGATGAGAGAAACATTAGTTCTGTGACTTAATCATACGAGAGAATTGAATGCAGAATGTAAACTGTACGTTTGGCCACAATAATACCTGTGACATATTCCTCACACACCAATATAGTTGCCAAGAAAGTGATAAATGAAGGGTTGTCAGTTTAAGTGGTTTTTAATTTGTCTTTTAAAAAATTTATTTTGTTTTTGTAACAAATCAACTGAGTCATCGAACGTCCTTTGCACCACAGCAGACAAATAGCAGAGATGGTTATGACTGTACATGCAAACATCATCTTTAAAATTAGATATAATAGGTATTTCATATTTGCTTACCTGCACGCTAGAGATGCCATTAACAAGAGCTAAAACAATAAACGTGGCACGATCACAGGAGGAGACTGCTTTTGTTTACTCTGTCTATCAGCTCAAATGTGTAATTTATTAGATCTAAAACTGAATAGTTGCTCCAGTAGAGTTAAATTTGCATTTGTTAGCATTCACTTGTGTTGCATTGCTTTTAAAGTACCTTGTATTCACCTCGTCTCCAAAGACCTCGAGGCAACAGGGTTGCTCATTAGCAAGCTCTAACGAACTCTTTCCATTTGTAACAGTTGTAATTATTTCTAGGTGTAAGATGACTCTCTTTGGGACTGAAGCCTGATGACACCACCAGGCCTGCTGCAATAGGATCATGCTGACAACTTGCCACACACAGATCTGATTACCTGCCACTGCGCATACAAATAAGTCAGGCAGGGTCACTGCCTCCCTCATCCATTAATCGTGGAAAGAGAGGTAACCTCGTGTTGTGCCTGTCAGTACATGGCACTCAGGTTCACAGGTATGACTAAAGCAGCTCTCATTCTCAGTCGCACGCTCCGGCAGGACACGTGTAAAGCATCAGAATCTCACATCTCTGTGTACGGACTTTAACACACATACACTCTAATATCTACATATACTCCACTTAAATATGTCAATGATGGCTGTCTGCCAGTAGCCTCTATAGCTGTAATTGCACATGCAGAATTACTTGCCCCAAAGATGCCTCGAGGCTACAGTGAAGCAGACCCCATGAATATGATAAATAAGCTACAGTTAGCTAAAACTATTCTGCACATGTTTTGACCTAGAAAAGAAGGGTGGCACACCTTACGGTTATTTTAAAGTCTTTTTAGTGGTTAACTGTTGGTTTTTTATTTATTAGAAAATTCTTTAATTATAAGGCACTGCATGGCCTTGCACCATTCACAGAGGCTTTTGGTTTATGAATCAGGTAGGCCATTCACAGCCTCCCGTTGTTGCCTCTCAAAGTACAACTAAAATATTTTGTAATGCTACTTTTAACTTTTTTGCTCAGAGCCACTAAAAGCCTTCAAGAAGATGAGAAAAGTTCAAGAATTTTATATTTTTAAAAGTTAACTAAAAAAATAATTTGATGGCTTTGTGACACTACATGTGTACATATGTAGTTATTTATTCATCTTTCCATTCTCTTTCATTTTATTAATAATCCATCCACCCATCCCATATCCATGTCTTGGATAAGCAGTAGTTGATTTCGATAGTTCTCGCATTCAGTCCTGCAGCTTTTGTTGTGCATCAGCCTGTTTGTGTGTTTCATTTACGTCTCTGTTTTTGTTGGTCACTCGTAAAGCATTTTACAAGTGCTTGACTGATTCCATGGAGGCATAGCAGGCTTAAACAATGCCATCGACACGTGGAAACACAACTGCTGAGTATCAGGGAATATCGAAGCCAGAACTATGTGATTAGGGGATATGAGTTATCTCCCAGAAATGCCACATTTATAGAGTGGCCCTCAGTAATTACGACTCCTTTTGCAAGTTTAGCTGCAGGGTGCAGTGTAAGGTTGCAAAATTTAACAAAACATAAAAGAAAGAAAACAAGAAAAAGAAAAAAAAGGTTTTGCTCACATGCTAAGACAGAAACATGCCAAACAGCCCCAGGCTGTTAGTTGCCTTTGCTGACTGTATTGGCAGACGGTTTAGATTTTCTAACTCCCTGACCGATGAGCCAAGCCACGGAAAATTGAATAGCTAATTGCTGAAGAGGGGAGTTTTGTGAAAAAGGTGTTTCTTTCTAAACATCCTCAGTAATGGTGGTTATTTGAGCCCTGATCTCCATATTGTCAGCCAAACTCTGATCCCAGCTGGCCTATATAGGCTAGAAGCAAACCCATCAAGTCTAGTTACTGACAGCTGGCCCTGCATTCGACAGCAATAGTCACAGTTTTAGGAAGAAATCAAACCGGTTTTAATGGAACTGGTACCTCAAAGCAGAAAGAGCCCAGCAGACTGTGCATTTCCAGCTGCTCAAACACCCCTCGAGACTCATGCTAAACACTAAGATCCTCTAAGCAACGCTCATGGGAATTCACAACAGTGACATCACATCAAACAAAAGCAGCCCTAAATATGCTGTCATTGTACACAATGAAGTGTGGGGCAGTGAAACAGAAGTGCGAACTTCCTGCAAGTAGTCTTATCCCATTGGTCCCAGTGAGCCAGATATTCTTCAACACTGGCTGATTCCAACCTGGGAATACTTGATTATCAGGCATGTCTTTGTGCACGCTGTACAAAAACATCCCAGTGCAGATGTTAAAGGCATGTGTGATGTAATCAGAGCAATTATACAGAAGAATGTATTTGATAAGGGTTTGTTTAATGACGCTGGATTAATGACGCAAGTACAAAGTTAATTACTGTGTCAAACCTTAATGAGGGGAAATAACAACACTTTGTTTACCCACAGACAGACTGAATTTATTACAGAGTTATTCATTTACTAAGTTAAAATATAGGAAATTTCCTCTTTTATTCCAAGGTTTATTCAATCATTTTGAAGATTTTGAACAAATATTCTGTTGTTACATTAAACTTAAAGCTAATTTGACCTCACAAGGAGGTAAGATGAGAGTAGACTGCCTACCAGTGCTCTGGTCCCTTGGCTACCCAGAATGCCACCAGCAGTCTAAAGCAGTGGAGGGGATTGTGTTTTGGTCGCTTATGAATTTTCATTCACTTCTTTAACTCTCCAGTGCTGATCTCATATGATGATGTAACATATAACAGCAGAAAGTAAACCACATGCAGTCTTATTGCTTTGAGTGAAATTACACATTAAAGGAACACTTTTTAATCAGAGCATAGCATAAAGTCAATTAGACTTCTAGAATAAGTATCTGGTCGGTTAATTAGTAGAGTGTTAGTAACAGGTTTCAACTTCTTTGGTGTTAATTAAATTTACAAAAGGTGCACTAAGAGAAATGGTTTCACAGGTGAAGGCCACTGACATTTGTTTTCCTCCTCATCTTTTCTGATGCTTTGTTCACTAGTTTTGCACTTGGCTAGGGTCAGTGTCACTACTGGTAGCATCATGAGGCAATACCTGGACCCTGCAGAGGGCACAGGTAGCCCAACTCCTCCAGGATGGCACATCAGTACATGCCATTGCCAGAAATATGTCCAGCAGGCCACCAGTGTGAATGTCTCTGACCAAATAATTTGAAACAGACTTCATGAGAGTGGTCTGAGGGGTCTCTAGCAGGCTCTGTGATTGCTGGAGCCCATTTGGCATTTGGCATAGAAAATCAGAATTGGCAGGTCCACCAGTGTTGTCCTGTGCTTTTTACAGATTAGCACATGTGACAGACATGAACTGCCTGGAGCATCATTCAGCTAGACCGATTTGGTGGTGGGTTATTGAAGGTCTGGGGAGGGATGACCATATAGGGATGTAAAGTCCTCTACTGCCTATGCAACAGCACCATGACTGCCATTAGGTATGAGGATGAAATCATTGGACCCACTGTCAGACCCTACCCTGGTGCCGTAGGTCCTGGGTTCCTCCTGGTGCATAAATATGTCTGGTTTCATGTGGTGAGAGTATGCAGGCAGTTGCTGGCGGATGAAGGAATTGATACCACTGGTTGGCCTGCACACTCACGTGACTTGAATCCAATAAGAACAACTCGGGGACAATTAATCCCCCGGTAAGTTTTTATTTTTCATTTCCATCAAACAATGCGGCATCCTTTTGTTTCAAACACATTACCCAGTCCATGTCAGCGTACATCCAGCATTATTTTCCCCATTAAAATCTGATGGCTTTTCTATGTGTTCCTTTAATTTTTTTATTTTTTGAACAGTATATAATCCCACTTCACTTGCTGCAGATATACTAGTAGCAGGGAGTTATATCAACTTCTGCATGCTAAAGAACTTTTTGTTACTGATGCATTTTTGTATATGACTACACCTTTTTAAAAATACATTTTAGTTACAATATAACGTTATTTCCTCAATTTAACAGTAATGTATCATAGCGCAGACACTAACCATCTGTTTTCCTGTTGCTAAATGGCAGTTGATGAACAGTTGGTACTGACTGGAAGGAGGCCCATTTGTTAGCATGGACTCATAGGGAACATGTGGAGAGTCAATGTAACATGTACCTGCAGTCGATCTCTGTGTAATGGAGTCATAATCATTGCTGCTCTGGCCATAAATCTCAATCAGACGACTCAGCCGCTATTGCATATTCTAACTAGTACAGTATGTATAAAGCTGGGTAGATAATGGCATAATGAATCACACAAAAGTGTAATGATGATGTGAATTATGATGACAGTAAAGGCTATGATGATGATGATGGTGATGATGACCGTGGTTGTTAGAGTACATGCTTATGGGATGAATCACACACTAACACATTACAGACAGGGCCCAGCAGAGGCACACTTCCAGTACTTTTAACTGATTGATTACATTTGGTCTGCTTTTGAAGTTAAAACTAATCAATGCACAGCTGAATGAATGAAAATGGCTCACCAGAAAAATCATCGACGTGACCATTTTTCCCACATCCATTTCTAACAAAAAACAGCTGTGAGCTACATGCCAGTTGGTGTGTGTGTTCTCGTTTGTGTATGTGTTTAATGGGTTGTTGCAGTAATCAAAAGCAGCATATGGGCAGAATTGAAAGCACCGTTAGAAGAACGTGGACTGGCTGGGAGCAGAGTACGAATGATTAAGTAAAGGAGAGAGGGACACTTGCTGATTTTTCTTTAGTACTTTGAGTATATGGGCCATTTAATGGGAAATCATTAGTTTTAAAGGCAGTTTGTCAAAATAAGCACATATGAAAATTTAGAGGGGGACCAAAGTCAGCCAAAGTCACATCGTGAAGCAGATGAGCTGACAGCCTGACGCAAACAGACTATTTTGATGTGCTGTGGGTGAAAAGGGCTTATATTTTATGAAACGCTGCAACAAGTTTGAGTTTAAAGCTAAAGCACACAGTTTGCCATCTGTGTTCATCTATTTTTGCTTTCACCATGCATTTTGATGGAAACTGCCATGTGAATATTTTCTCACTCTTTTGGTTTCAGTCTTTCTTCAGGTTTGCCTCGCCTTTGTCTGTGACCGTGGAAACGAAAGGTGTAACTATGACTGTTTTTGCTGGACGGCTTACTGTCACAGAAATAACAGCAATCAGCAATAATTTTGTCATTTAAAGCCTATTTTAAACCAATGATACATTGATAATATAAGTGCAATGATGATCGCTTTTGGTATTGTTCTGATGTTTATTGTTTAAATTTAGATCAGTGAGTTGGATCTTGATTATCATTTTGAATCTTTGGTTTCTATGTTCTAACTGAAATTCAGAAAACACTTTATTTATCTACTGAAGTGGAGTAAGTTTTAGGTTTGCTTGTATTTTATTTTCTGTTTTGAGTTCATTTGTGTTTAGTGTTATTTTAACCTCCTCTAGAGCATTGCAGTAGTCAACTCTACAAGAAATAAAGGCACGAATAAGCTTCTTTAGATCTTGCTGGGGTATATAATCTCTGAGTTTAGCTATGTGAGATGCTGAAAAAGTGATTCAGTTAGAGTCTTTATATGGGCAGTGAACCTGAGGTCACCGTCCATGATTGCACTAACATTTTTCACATAGTGTGAGGTCTTTAATTGAATCTCCACTCCAACACTTTAGATTTTAAGTCCACATGGACCTATTCTTCCACACTTTTTAATGAGATGATGCAGTCATTTAGAAAACAGTTTTTAGCCTCGACTTGAATGTTATGGTCACTTCACCCGATTCCCTGCTGCCATACTGTGTGATAGTTCACATCTAATTTGGTGTGACAAAGGTAACAAAATGTTGTATGTTTTATAAAGTCACACCAATGTCACTTGTTAGCCAGTATAACCCACGTTTAAAAAAAAAAGTCAGACTTAACTCTCACAAGCCATCTCACTCTTCTGATTTATCCTGCAAGAGCAGCATGATACGATGGGATGAAAGAGGCAGAGTAAGATTGATGAGATGCAAAAACATCAGTAATTGAATTTTAGATCACTCAGGTAAGTTTGCTTCTTTTTGTTTCATGCCACACATGCAGATACTTTACACGTACTGAAACACGGGGCTTTGGACAAAGAACGCTTTTTGGCTACACATGAAGCCGAGGAGGAATTTGAATATCATGACCTGTTTTAGAATTCAGCAGAAACTGACACCTGCCCTAGATTATGCTAATATCCAGGAAATAATGACAAGTGCTTCTGGGCTGAGAGTTATCAGTTCATTTCAACTTATCCAGTATATTCTTTTGCATGTCTGTTTCAGCACATACGCATGCCCAAGGCAACATACTGAAAAAGTATAAATGCTTCAACATACATACCATTGTGAATTGTAGGTGAACTTTAAGTTAAATTCAGGCATTAATCCAATCAAGCAGCAGTATTTTCAAGACTCGAATGCATAAAGATTGGCAGTCTAATTGGAATCACTGTAAAATCTTATCATTTTCATATATTAATGAGTATTGCTATGGAGAATAATTGAATTAATCTATACTGCTCAGCTTATCATTCAGAACGTTATTCTTGGTTAGTTAAAGCTGAAGATTAAACTGAAATGAAGGTCACATGAGTCATCTAATGTTATCAAGAGAATAAAAAGTTTCATATAATTGGTTATGAGTGTATTGACCCCTCTGACCCAAACGACTCTGACTGCCACTTCACTTCAGAGGCACGGTGCCTCCTACAAGATGAACAGCAGCTGGCAGCCCACATATACTTGTGTAAAAATATACAACATGCATGCAGGAACACACCGAGCAGCAGCATGGGTCCCACCCTGTGGAGAGCATCCAGTTATTATTGTATTCATTTCTCAATGTTATTTTGACCTACTGTAACATCAGAGCCTGAATGCACGGTCTGCTATTTCACCCTGTGTCTGAGTCCTTACATAAACATCCTTACCAGGCATCTGTTTATGTGTATGCTCCCTACATCAAGAAAACAATGTAAATAGGTTTACCTTCATCCATAGTACATGACAGAATATACCGTATATTCATAATTTATTCCATCCTGGTAAATTCCCAATAAATGCGGCTATTGTGGCTTCGCATATGACACAAACTCTGTCTAATTTAGAGAGCTTGCAAAACATTGTATATGGTACAAGTGACGCAAACTGTTTACAGTCAGCCTCTTCTTTTGTTCTTAAATTCTTGTAAACACTTGGTCCTGTGCTTATATTTGCCCACAGGATAATAACCACCACAGTTAGATATTTAAGCATCTAGGAAAGTCCCTCTGTAAAAGCGTGGGGAACTTCAATGCCATCGGCAAGACGCGTCTTTGTGAGCTCCCTTGGGCTCACTCCAGCAACTTGTGTATTCCACATCCTACAGCATAATGCGATTTGTGTAAACTCTTCACCAGCTGACGAATATAAAATTAGACGTAAATTCCTGGCCTCATCTCAAAACAATAAGAAATAGGTTACTGCAACGTAGCTGAGTTTCCATAGCAAATTCCATTGACTGCCATCAAACAGACCAAAGACCAGCTATTAATACAACTGCACAAGAAGAGCAGAGTAAAAAGAGAAGAGCTGACAAACAACTAAGGTTTATAGCTATATATTTTCTTTTTAAAAAAACTCACTTTTTACAGTCTGATCTAGTAAACAACCTTGAAATTTAATTTGCAAACAAAGATAATACAGAAAAATTGATGATTGATGATAACTTTTGTACATCGAGGGAAAGAGAACATCTTAATTACTAACCTTTTAAAGTGAAACTTATTAATGCCAGACAGAACCAAAAACATTTTGGTAACACTTTATAATAAGTGCACACTATTAAGCATTAGTTAATCATCTGTTAAGCATTAGTTAACATTTTTAATACTCTAAGGGAAGAAACCATCACTGTACTTTTGCATCTAACATCCCAAAATCTAATGTGGGCTGGTTTGAGGAAGGTCGTAATAGGAAGGAAAGTCAACCTAGGTAGGTATTAAACTTGTCTTAACAGACAACCTTCCAACACACAGTTTGTTAAGAACCTTAAAATCTGAACTTGGACTAAAACAACAGTCATATATACCCAAACAATTAATCAACAGCCACTCTACCAGTGCTGGTGCCTGTTATCTTCCACTCTAAATTACAGCAGAACAACTGTTCTGATTGCAAGTAAAATCAGATTAAAAAATGAAAGGAGAGTTGGATTTCCTCTGCCTCAACAACATGCGGTGCAAAAAAAACCCTAGAAATGAAACACTAACATCTTGCCTCTATAAAAGAAACAAAACTATATACAGATCTTTACATCAGCCATTCAAGATAGTAGAAAGTATAGATTCTGTTCCAAGCTCAGCTCTCTCACTGCAAACTGTCATGTTAAATATTTCATGTTGTTTGCCTGCACTGCTGGGAAAAATGTATCTGACTGAACCTGAAGTCAGATTCATCCCTGTCAAAATCACAATAGCTTAACAAACCTGCTTCCTCTTTCACTCAAGTAAAATCCTTTACTATGCCTGAAGGGGAAAAAACCCTCAGCAGCTTTCAAGGACACTTTTATTGATGTGCTACAGTTATTAATTAATTTCACTACTGACATTTAACACTATGTACCCTGCTTCCATATATTATCAGTGTATAGATTTCTTTTTATACTTCTATTTTTTTTTATTTCTTTTCCTTTGCATGTAGGAACAGGGTGGCAGGAACCAGATGTGGTTAAATGTTTCTTTGTTTATTCTTAATGTTTGGTATCATCTCATTTTAATCTTGTTGCCATATGTTATTTGAAATCAGTGGGCTGCATTGGAAGCTATCTTGAATCTCTCATTGTTCACATAAAAAGCACAGCCGCAGTGCTATGAGTCACTTCCAGATTCTTTGAAAATGTGCCCCCTTATTTTCTAATTGTCATCCCTCTCACCCTAACAACAGGCTATCTGTTGTATGTTTGTTTGAATGCGACCACTCTGAACAGCTGCACGCTTTTGCCTTCTGATGTAGTTAGACAACATGCCTCATGAACCTCTTCTTTTCTGGTATACACATGCCCTTAGGCTGAACTGAGTTTCAGTCTTGTAAGACTTTTGTTTGGTCTCTTGGCGCCTTTCATGACAACTCTCTTTCTTCCAAAGAAGAAAAAAAAAAGCACAAGCCATTTTCTCCATGCTGTATTCCCAATTTCAGACCTCTTCTCCACAATCATTCTTTTTGGGTTAATTTTTTTCTCATGGCTGACAGTACTGGGCCAGCCGAGTGTGGTGAGACCTGGACAGGCTGCATTGTGACAAATAGGAGTCCCGCTTTCCTAATATCCAGCTGTAGGTGACACCAGCTCTGGTCGTACTTAATGGAAAACCTGTGTTTTGTCAGCAAGCTGACCCTCGTGCCCCTGAAGGAGGATGAGCGCTCCTCACTGTGCTTTGAAGTCACACCCAGATGACATCAATAGTCTGGATGCAGAAGCCCCCTGGGCAATTGTCGGCATAACCTCCTGATTTGCATAAATTTTGTTATACTTCCTGTTCCACATTTGAAACGCTACCAAAATACCACTTAGCACATAGCAGGAGAAAATAAATTTAGGTTATACTGGAGACTAATTCAATATTTGCCTAACTCGTTCAGAGTTTATTTAATGAGTCCTTTTATTCACAGCTACATATTAAACAGGCACATTTTGGGCCGAGAAGCTCTGACTTTAAGTGTCTTTTGATGAGGTGCATCCCAGGAGCATGATTCAAAACAGTCCTCAATCAAAGCTGCACTGGCTGATCTGGACCCCCAACACATCCATGTATGAGAGTTTCAGCTTTCCTTTTCTGAACTACAGAACTGAACACACACCACACACAGACTACATTAGCGGGCCTTGCTGGAAATCCAGTTTTCAAAGTGAATCAGGTATTGTGACCCCTGCTGAAACTAGCTGGAGCTGATTTCTGCTCCTTGATTCCTGTTTGTGCTTCTCAGCATATAGCTGATTAAAAGGAGTTACACACTCCCTGGACTGGCTGCCTGACTAAAAGAAAAGACTGACAAATTTATTTTTGCTTTGAAACCATCACTTGCATTCCTGGATCCATATTTGTGTCTTGTGCTCACCTATGTATGTTATAAGCTATATGCCAACCTCTTGGTTGTGGACATGAGGAGGATTAAGACACCGCTGACCTCTTATTCCATCCATGGGGACAGTATGGAGACAGTGAATGGTTACAGGAACCTCTATGTCCACACTGATAATAAACAGGACTTCATTAAAACACAGAAGCCCTTTACAGGAAGAGCCAAGGCCCTACTTTTTTTGCTACTGAGGTCTTTAAATATCTGCCAGATGAGGCTCGGGGTGTTTTATGAGTCTGTAGTGGCTGGTACCAACCTCTATGCTGTAGTGTGCTAGGGGACACTAGGGAACAGACTGAAGGTAGTGGGGACTAATAAACTAATAAATTAACTGATCCACAAGGGCAGTAACATTGTAGATGTGGAGCTTGACTCTCTGACGAAGGTGTCCAAGTTATAACCAACCTGGACAATCCTTCACATCTCCCACATGATGTGTTGGGCAGTCACAGGAAAAGACTCATTCCACCACGATGCACCACAGAACTCCACAGGAAATCCTTCCTATGTGGCCATCAAACTTGACAACTCCTCCTAATGATACATGGCCTATTTTCACTTGCCATATCTTGTTATATTATACTTAGTTTTGTTATTTTAACATACTGCACTTAATTTAAGGACATAATTTTTCAGGTATAGTATGAAAATATTTCATATTTTTATAATCTTTCATATTTCTGTCTTAACTGAGCTTCTGCAACAAAACAATTTTCCCCCTGGGATTAATAAGGTACTCTGATTCTGATGCTGCAGAACAGTGATCTGTGATTTCCAGTTGCAGGCATCAGTGCTTACATCTGTTCTCATTTAGAAGTTTCAAGACTTTCAGTAGTTGTCATGGTTTTGCGGTGGCCTCCTCTCCCAAGTGGGCATGGGTGGTCCTTCGCCGGGCTCCATCCAGTGGTGGAGCTTTCTCAGTTCCTTCTCCTCACCTGGCATACCAGCTTCTCATCTGGAAGTTCTTTAAACAGCAGGTCAGGCCACAACTCTCTGCCAGACTGTTGATAATCAGTGTGGCAGTCAGGCTGTTCTAAGTCCCAGTCAGTTTAGCTAATATGTGTCTTGTTTGTTTCAGTTTATTCTCACCTGTGTTGTCACTTTCCTTTTGAACTGGTTTGCATTGTTCAAGGAGGAAACTGAGGAAACTTAGCAGCCATACTCACCTGCCTGTCCACGCTTCATTGCTTCAGTTTCTCTGTGGAACCCTGGTCAGTACATTCACATCCTGCTGCAGTCTTTTCCCAAGAAAACACAGTTCTAACCTCACAATAGCTCTGGTTTCCACTGGTCACTCCCTCCACGCCCAACAGGAAAGCCACCTGAACTGAGACTCCAAAAAACAAACAAACAAAATCCTGGTGATTTCACCAGTTTCAAGTCTTTGCTGCTGACTGTGAAACTCTTGTGTCAATAAACTTTATAACACAATGGTTCATTCATCCTTTACTCCTGAATTTTTAAAATTCACATTCCCTAATGCCCAAATTATTATATTTTATATCAATGCTTAGTACACAACCCATAATTTATCAGATTATAAAGGATGGCTTCTGCAATACAATACAGATGCTTCCCCATCTAAAAAGCACATTACATTTTTGTAGGATTTTCTTTGATGGCCATGGCAAGACAAAAATCTGGACATCTTGAATTTGAAAATTTTAGAGTATTATCTGCCTGAAAAGGGGCAGCACAGAAAAAAAAAACAAAGACACAAGACAGACAACTAACATTTTACCATTAAAGCCTTGTCAAAGGTAAAACTGAGTTATACTTCAAAGCTCTTTTACTCTGACCAGTCCCTGTAATTGCCACTTTATCTAAATGGATCTCTTGAGGACTTGGAAAATGCCAGTTAGCCCTATATTTAATTAGTTTTAACAACAATGCTGTTGGGAATCAAGTTTAATTAACTTGGATGAATTATTCCTATGATTAGAGTTAAATTATAGTTAACATCGCCATATTATTTAGCTGTTATTATGCTGTTTACTGTATGTGTAGGCTTTTCATGAAACATGTTTATTGCTGTTGCTGTGAAGCTGATTGAAGTTGACATTTGGGTATTATGCTGTAAATTCCTGTGGATTATCAAATGATTATGAGCAAAGACCACACACAACAAAACCTTAATTAGTAATCACACTGTATAATTGAAATAATCTACTTATGTATGTACTGCTATAGTAACACAGACAAGTGGCTGGCTCTCATCCAATTAAAACACGGAAGATTTCTGAAAACCTGATCTGACATCGTGTACACTGTTGTTAAACTCATGAACAGCATCAAACTTCTTGCCCAACTGATTTTTACTTCATAGGGAACTTCATGTAAAACGTCAGTTACAGAAATCTTAACTCTGCTCTTACTACAGAGTTAAGATTTTACATATATGCATGCAGATGTGACACAGCCCTAACTGTTCAGTTTGCAGTGGCATCACTATAATGACTTGGCTTCTGATATGTCTGTAGACCTCTGTGTGTGGTCCGGTTCACATAGTCACATTATTCCAATGTCTCTTTTATGGGGGGAAATGCTGGCTCTTGCCTTTGTGCTTTGTTTTTAAGGATTCAGGTATTGAGTGTTTGAGAATTTTAAAGTATTCATAAAGAACAAAGTTTTTCAAATATCCTTTTAAGGACTTCAGATCCACTTTTTTATACATCCATGTTTTCATTAATCAATTTTTTCACTGTCTTCGCCTGCTCTTTGCAGCATATATTCCAGCTGCACTACATACACGCATGTGCATAACAGCAACAAAACAGTGACAAAGCTCACAGCCATATGTCTACACACTCCATAACTCTTTAATTCAAAAATGCCACACAAAAGTTTAATGCAGTGGTTCGTGACCCTTTCTTGTGTTTCAAGCTGACCACTGATCAAAATTTTAAGGCATAAAAGCTAAATCTGTTTCATATATATTATATTTATATATCAACACAGATGTGAGCAGCAGTCAACAGAAGATTTTAATATAACAGTCACTGAAGGAGGTTATCCACCATGATGTCCTCACCGGCTACTTTTCTAGGCCCATCTGTTCAGCTGGGTTTTCTGCCAATAACATGGCAGAAACTCAATACATTTAGGGATGTAGACAAGATCATGATATCCTGCTGAAGTTGAAACCAACCATCAGAAAATTGGGTAAGAAAGGTGATTTAAGAGAGTTTGAACATGGCTTGGTTATTGGTGCCAGATGGTCTTGACTAAGTTCTTCAGAAGCTGCTGATCTACTCTCTTCAGTTTACAGTAAATGGTATAAAAATATAGAGAAACTATCCAGTAAGTGGCAATTCTCTGGGAGAAAATGCCTTCCAGAGATCAGAAGAAAATCACAAGACTATTTTGAGCTGTTAGGAAGGCTACAGTAACCCAAATAACCACTTGTTACAACCAAGGTATGCAGAATACACGCCACATAGAACCCTTAAGGAGATTGACTACACAGCAGAAGACCACAGCAGGTGACACTCCTGTTAACTAAGAACAGGAAACTGAGGGTGCAATTTGCACAGGCTCACCAAAAATGGACAACAGAAGTGTGTTACCTGGTCTGATGATTCTTGATTCTGAGAAAGAAACTGGAGATTTTCATCATGGATGTGCAGCCAACAAATCTGCACCAACTTTGTGATGATTTCATGTCAATGGACCAAAATATCTGAGGAGTGTTTCCAGCACCTTGGTGAAGCTTATGCATAAAGAATTAAGACAATTATAAACATTATTGTGTATGGAAGATGTTTTTTTAAAGATAGTTTTGTGTCTGAATTTTTAGCCTTTTTGTCATTATGTGAAACTGTCCTGTTTTTAACTGTTCAAAACATTGTTTTCCATGTATTGGCATCTGGCTGTCAAGCTCCTCTTTCAGTTTGTGTTAATGAAGTTGGACTGCTTCCAGTCTCCTTGTGCGAGCTTCCTCCCTCTCATGACTACCTCTCATGTTCCCATGTCCTCATGTGACTCCAGTCATTTGCCTTACTGTGTTATTTTCTTTAAGAATAATGAACATAAGAAAATAAATAATAATCTACAGAAAAATTTACCTGGGAAACTAAATAAAGACAGCATTGGTTGAGCCAGACTTTTAAACCCTGAGAGGAAATTAACACTTGTCATTTTAATATAATCCTTAAAATACCACTGACCTAATTTAAATGGACACACTTGTTGGAAACATTGAAGTTTTAAGCTCTTAATCTTTCCTTAATCCCCCCTTCATTACAGTAATGTATCTATATACACTTTGCAGTGCTTTATCTATAAAGATAAAGGACCTCGTCGTGATGTCTTAGAGTGTAAATGTCTTTGTGTGACCCCCCCACAGGCTGTGATTAGTTTACTCTCATTCAGACCTGAAGACAAAATCTATTACAGTTTAATTTTTGACCACAGCTTTGCCAGAAAGAAAGCTCTTGGCTTGACAAAGATGGAACCGCCGTCTCGGGAGGGCAAGAGACAGTACAAGGTCTCATCAAAGTGAGCCAAGTGTGGAAGAACCCAGGAGAACTAGGCAGGCAGGATCCTCTCCATAAAAAATGGGGAAAAGGGAAGGAAGCAGTTTCTACATGATCAACTGCTGCAGTTTATGGGCCAGTGAAACTGACATGTTAGGTGCAGGTCCAGTGAAGTGGTAAAAACTTTTAACTCTTAGAGCTAAAGTGATGGAGATTCTCTTCCTGTAATGCTGCTAAAGTATATTCTTTGGCTTTTCCTGTTATGACAAGTACTGAGTCAGATTGGGCATTTATAGAGTCATGACATGAAAGACTTGACAGACTACACATTTCTCCTCGATCAATCACACCGGCTTTAATGATATGATCTCATCTGGAAGGGGCTGCTAGCTAGTGATTTACAGGAAAAGAATGTGAACATGTGCTGGCAACAAAACCAGAGTATGTGACGCTGCTTTGCTTTGTCATGTTTACAGCTAAGTGATAGAAAAAGAAAAAAAAACAGTACCATGACAAACTTGGAGCATGTCTAACATTGGTTTTCACTCTATATGCTTACCATAGCTGTTGCTGTAGTGACATATTTAATGGAAATATATGACCATTGTACTGATAATTTTTTAGTTTGGGGCAAAAAACCCCCAAACTTTTCCATGAATTAGACCTGTTACTGCTGCCATTCTAATGCACAGCTTAAGCCCAAGACAGCATAAAGCGGACACGAGGGTTATGAGGGATGAAAAACAGCAACACTTCTAATTCAGGGCACTTGCTTTCACTCTCTGTATTCTGCTCTCTGTTGACAAATAAGAAGTCTTAATCCCCCTAAAAACGAAATCGCTATATATAACGAACATCATCACGCATACAGTTATTATTAGTATCTATGTGTTTTAAAAGAAGAGTTATATATATATAATATTCATTTCATCATTCCCCTGTTTGTCTTCCACGCGTCATGTACAACCTACAACGTCCATACATAACATAACGCTTAACAAATTTTGTATCCATGACAGAATTTGAGTCCCCCAGTAAATATGGAATGAAGATTTTTTTTTAAAGTGCTGCAGGCCTGGTAAATAATGGTTTTAGGGCAAGTTTTGCCTATAGTCTAGTCTATAAACACCGCAGGGTTTATATGTTTTTCCAGAGACACCTGCACAGATTAAGGTCACATTACTCCCCCTAAGAATGAAATGGACATGCATGCTTAACTTGCAGTACCAGCAGGGGGAGATGATATATTTAAAGCCAACAAGTCACTACTGACTAGTAATGTATCTTTAAATGTTTGTTCTCATGTTGGCTTGAAATAAAATATCTCGCTGGTAGTGCAGCTTACTACAACTTACTGCAACTTAAGCATGCATGTCCATTTCACGCTTAGGAGCGGCAAAGCATGAACGCTTTACCTTGATACCGGGTTAAACAATATTCAGCAGAAGGCCTGATGAATTTAACTTAAACAGGAGATAAGTTGCTTGCTTCTGTTTATAGAAGTCTTTCCGCTGAGTTTATTAAGTATTAAGCATTAAGTAAGGAAGTTAGACACGTTTATGCTTATGACATGACGATGGCTTCAGTAATTATTTACAGTATAAATAAATTAAATGCATGAATCTTGAAATGCAAATGATATGACTTTTATAGGTGTTTTATTGGTGCATAAATAATTTTAGCATGACCTCTCTTGTCACTACCAAATTATAGTAACAAACAAAAACAGCTTAGTAACAATAAAGACACAATGCATTGTGCAGTAATTTGCTATAGTTTGATCAAAGACAAACAGACTGTTTGGTTTTTGTTAGCAACACAGATAGCACAGATAACTTAGCTACTAGCTAAGTGTATGACTTATTATTTATTGAGAGTAATTAATTACTTTATCATACGGTTCATTTTGGGCTGGTAATCATCAGCCCAAATCAAATCAACAAGAGTCTGGACAGGATGAAATTGTAGTCTTAACTTAATGTGCCCGTACCCTTTATTCATCTTTAATTTCACTCCATGTGGGCAGCACGGTGGTTAGCTCTGATGCCGCACAGCAAGAAGGTCCTGAGTTCAATTCCACCATCAGGCCGGGGTCTTTCTGTGTGGAGTTTGCATGTTCTCCCCGTGTTTGCGTGGGTTCCCTCCGGGTACTCCGGCTTTCTCCCACCGTCCAAAGACATGCAGTTTGTGGGGATAGGTTAATTGATTGATCTAAATTGCCCATAGGTGTGAATGTGAGTGCAAATGGTTGTCTGTCTCTGTGTGTTAGCCCAGCGACCTGTCCAGGGTGTACCCCGCCTCTCCTATGACAGCTGGGATAGGCTCCGGCGCCCCCCGCGACTCTGAAAAGGATAAGCGGAAGCGAATGGATGGATGGAAGGTTTGATACTAACAGAAATTATGACTAGGCAGTTTCTGATTATAGCTGCGCTGAGGAAAATCTTTCTAGTTTTGTATTCTGAAATGTATACGATCTGAGATGACGCTTCAACTGATTATACGTCTGACTGGGAAACAGAATTCCTGGCAGCAAAAGCAAATGTAAATGTGTGATATTTTCTTTATCAATGAGTGTTCACTTGATATGAAACAGAACACTGCCAAGGGACACCGAAGGAATTTCTGTGTTAAGTCATGAATATTTCATTTTGGTTAGCCATTTAGATTGAATATCTAATTAAATCTCTCTGTCCCTAGGGGAATATACACAATGATTCTGCAATTAATTTGATACTTAAAGGCAATGTGCTGATAATCTAAGAATGCACCCACTGAAACAGTTTGTGATGCACACCCTCATTCTGGTATATTTACATTGCGGGACCAGTGGAGAGTTTATGTTTGAAAGAAAGCACTACAGCTATTGTCGACGCCTTGATAAAACATTCATGTGACAGCTGAGATGAATAAAACATACAGGAATGATCCATGGGTCAAGCAAAGGGTAAATGTGGGTGTAGCTGTGTGTCATAAGATGTAAATATTGTTAAAGCAGATACTTCTCGCTGCATCCCTCAGACAGACAGAGATACTGCTCACAAGAAGAACAGCAGCCCTAGTTCTCTGTAGGAGAAACCAACCTGCACTGTCATTCTTTGCGATAAGAGTCATTCATTATGCATCCATTCAGCTTTGACTATGGCAGACTTCAGTAAATGACACAGCCATTGCCTGGCACTAAAGAGCTAGAGGCTTAAAGGGAAGGGCAGACAGAAAGGTGGTGGAAGACGATGATGAGGTCAAAACTGGAAATAAAGAAAATGGAAATGAATTTTGAATATACAGTTTGTTATAAGAAGGCACCAGGCACAGCAGAGCACTCTTTAAATTAGTTATGTGTACGCTCAAGAGGAAAGTTAATATAGGGAGACATGACTAAAAGTTTTCCTGCTGTATTTATTTTGAAAGAAGTTTATATAGAAGTCATAAATATTGCAACAATAAAAGGAAATCTAACTTCACTGGCATGCAGAATTCCCATAAGAAGTTTCAGATTTGGATCGGTAATTGGCTATATGCTGATCAGCCACAGCATTAAAACCACCTTCTTTATGTATGGAGGTGATTGTTATACTGCCAAAGTAGCTCTGATCTTTCAGGGGAAAGACTCTGGATCTCCTTCATCCTTCATCCTTTGGGTGCTGTGGGCAGGCTGGGAGGCAATACCGACTAAAAAAACATGTTTTCGTACAATTTTCAAGCTTTAATTTAAAATTCCAAAAAGTTTTATATGCTTCTGTGAATACTGTGGAATACTTCATTTTGTTTATTCATAACAATGCTTCTGTAATCTTGCAGTATGTGCATTTTTTATTTGATGGAACACATTCCCAATAACAAACAGCCGTACTTCAACCTCAGTTTGTCCTAAAATACACACATAGCCTAAGTCCATACTTATTAGATTTTTACTAGTTGCCCTGAATGAATGTATAAAAACCCCTGACATGATTTTAATAATTTAAAGTTCAATTTAATTTGTTATTGACTATTTTTGTCAGACATACAGCAGATCAAGGAAAACTTGATCTGCTGTATAAAGAAAAAATAAGGCAAAGATGGAGAGAGGATATGTTTCTGTTAATGACCAGATGTTAATCAGATGTTGCCATCACGACTTATTGTCATGACATTATCAGCTGTGCTATGACATCTGCTATACTGCCATTTTAAATGAGTGATTAGAGAGCAATTTGGAGGCACAGAGGGCTGATAAAAACAATAACAACAATAGAACACATAACAGTGAAACGTATTAGAAATATCCAATTTACACTAAAACAGCAAAAGAGGCACAGCTGAGCCAGAACTCTATGCACTCACATCCCGAGGGTGTCCTCAGCTCTGGTTTGAGTTGACTGTGAGTATACTGTTTACCTTGCTTAACATCACATGCTGCACTCTTTATCTGACACATTCTATTACTATACTGCTTAAAAGTAATAAAGAATAATGCACGATGTTGCTCTGCAAACTCACAATCATCACTTTGCTCTTAAGAGCAATAGTTTTATCGAATTCCTGTCTTTAGACCTATCAGCTGAGTCCTTGCCCTACTATTGTACTCGGAGGACATCCACAAGTCTCTTATAGCATCATTCCAGAGCATTCGGCCTCCTTGTTTATGAATCGTGACTAACGCTCAATAATCATGTGAAAAGGAGAAAAGAGTGATCAATGTGGCTCAAGGTTGTGAAGGCAAAGCTCCTCTCTCTTTTGCTCTCTGTTGCTTCTTTTACTCCTCCAGTTATCCTTTGTAAGCAAAGACCACACGAGCATGGGCATGAGTTCTCTTAAAGACGAACATGGCACGATGCCCTGTTGTCTTTGGATGTTTTGAAGTGCGTATGATCTAAATGCAATAACAAACATAACTGTGAATCACAACTTTCTCAAGTTGACAAACCATGCTTCACGCTAACGAGCGAATCTGAATTGGATACCAAGGATTGCTGGAGAGGTGGCCATTTGTGGCAAATCTGCAATGACACCCATCTCTCTATTATTGTAACTGGTGCACTGAAGTCACAGGATACGTTGCACATATCTCTGAGACAGCAGCGACTTTGGCAAAATAGCAGTATTTGATGGCCGGGACGGTCCCAATTTTCTGGAGATTCCCTCTCAGAGCTGCTGGAAGTGATTTTCTTGTGATTGTGTGTAATTTTCCCAGGAATGGTGCTGGAAAGGAAGACTGCATTTACTACAAGAGCTGTCAGAATAATGATATCTATCAGAGCTGTCAAATGCATAAAAAGATGAAAAAACAAGCTAGACAAGGATTTCAACAGCATATATTTTGACATAGGAGAGTAGAACTGGCATATATAAATGCTAAATAGTCTGTGAATTAATGTCAATTAATTCCCTGCCACTGACAGCAGATTAAAACATGTATGCCTGTGAAGGCTAGGCATGTATGTTTAAAGACTGATACTCAAAACGGATACTTTTGGAAACACTCCTGACCCAGTTTTAGCTTTAAAGCTCTGGGATTTTGTTTCAGTTTGGACAGGTAGGAACAAAAGCTTTTGCAAAACAATGACACAGACTCCCATGTTCACTTCCTGATTGAGTCTTATCAGTCACGAAAATACAATCAAAACTTATGATTAACTTTCAGAAGTAAATCACATCTTTCGCCATATCTTTGGTCCAATCAGAGAAATCCCTGGTCTTGTTTTTGTTGTTGCTGTTCTTCCTTTGTGAGATTTTCTACAATAAAATCCCACTCAGTACTGTTTACACCATCACACACACGCCCGCTGCATTTAAACCACTGAAGTATCTGCAGAAGTATTAGTATAAACCTATTGTGTTTAGGCCTCACCGTACAGGCATTATAATGTCTCTGTCAGCTTCTTGCTGCATTGTGAGAATGATCATATTCTCAGATAGACTGCCGGACCACAGATAAGGTATTCAGTAGTAATTGCTTGCATTACCAAAGTCTATCAAAAAGTTAGAAGGGAAGGTATCGCTGTCTTAAAATAGATTTTGGTGGGAAGAAATATGTGTGAATGAATTCAGCTCATTCATTGAATGGGATCATGTGGTGATCAGAGGAAATGTTATAAGCTGCTTTGAGAAAGAAGAAACTGAGAGAATTGTGCTCTGAGGAATGAAAGAAAGTGCTGTCTTTAAAAATGGGGTATCATGAGAGTAATGTGTCTCCAAAGGTACACGGACTGGTAGAACTTGATGCAGCCCATGAATAAGGAATTAGGCCCAAATGTCCAGTGGGTAGCTGAATGCCAGGGGTTTAATTGGAATTTCTAATGCCGAGAGCCTTGGTGATTTCAAGGTTGCACTGGATGAACATACATGTGCATATCAGCGACCGTGACAGGCAAAGAATTTCCAAATATAACCCAAGTTCCAAAAAAACTAGGAATGAAATGAAAATAAAAAACAGAATGCCCTGATTTGCAGATCTTGTAAATGTATATTTTATTCACATTATAACATAGAAAACGTACCAAATGTAAACTGAGGGAACATGACTGGAACATGACTAAAAAGAGCATTAAAATTTATGCATCTGTTACAAAAGCATTGGTACATAGTAGAAAAGTCCATGTGCTGACTGACTTGTGCCTGCAGTCCAGACCTTTCGCCAAGTGTAAAATTTTAGCACGTCATGAAATGAAGAATTTATACAAGAAGACCCAGGACTGATGAGCTGGAAGAACACTATATAATAGAAGCCTGGAACAACATTCCTCCCTCAAAAGTCCAGCAGCTGGTCTCCTCAGTTCTCAGATGTTTATGGATTGTTTTTAAAAGAAGAGGGGATGGCACACGGTGGTAAACATGACCCTGTCCTGACTTGTTTTTTAGATTTATTGCTGTCATAAATTCAAAATGAGCATTTTTTTTTCGTTAAAATGATGCATTTTCTCAATTTAAACATTTGATATATTAATCTTCTAATGTTACCAAAATAAAGGTTTATGACATTTGCAAATCATTGCATTCTGTTTTTATTTTCATTTTACATAATGAACAAACTTTTTGGGGGAATTGGGGTTATGCAAAGACCTACATTTGATTTTTTCCAAGTATTTATTAATCTCAAAGGACTGCTCTGTGCTGCAGATCTTCTGTTCTGAATCTGTCAGTGTGAAAAGCAAGCAGTTTAATGAGAATAAAAATTTTCTGTAAAGTATGTGCATCAGTATAGGAATGAAGGTGTCAGGCTCTGATAAAGAAGCAATTTTAAAATAAACATGCATGAACCACTCATTTTATGGATGTCAGTTTAGCTCAGTGGGTGAGCAGGCAACCATATATCACATGGGCAGAGTGCAGTGGCCCAGGTTTGAGTCTGACCTGTGATTCTTTGCTCTGTGTCTTTCCCTTCTCGCTCTCTCCCCACTTTCCTATCTTTACTGCTCCACTATTCAATAAAGGCAAAAGTTCCCCAAAACAATGCTATTGCATTAATGTTTTCCTTAAAAAATATCAAACTAGCATCACTTGGCCATCACCTGTGTAATCTGAGTTGGTCTTAAAGTCTGCTAAAGCTAGCTCATGAGTTTAATTTCCACTTATCATTTAGAGCTATAAGAACTACCTCTTGAAAGATATACTTTTTTTCAATTGAGGCATATGCTGTTTTAGCAGATTATCTCAATATTCAGCTGTGTGACAGAATGAGGTCCCCATGTCAGTTTCTGACCCATTTTTCTCCCTACTTTGTCCTCTATCTGTCCAGACAATCTTGGTCATCTATCTGACAAAAGAAGGAGCTGATCTGGAATGTCGCTTTTGGAAACCAGATTTCTACATTTCTTATCATCTGCAGCTGTGTAATTATTAATCATAATGGTACAAGATTTTTACTGTATATTATAAAGACAGAGAGCTGTGGGAAAAAATGTATACACAGTTGAAAATGGTTGCAGCCGTGGTGAGCACCCCCTTGATGACTTTCAGGAGGTCATTGTGCCAGGACTCAGCCCTGTAAGATTCTGGCCCAGTTTAACCCCTGCTGTGCACTATCCCACAGAGCTGCCCAGGACTGAGCCCAAGGGAGGTTTGTCTCATTCTTCATTAACTGCAGCTTAAGGTGAACGAAGACAGAGAGATGAAACACGGATGAGCAGCTGCAGGAGGGGGAAAATGACAGAAGAAGGCAAAACTGAAGATTAATGTGGGGTATGGAAAGCAGATCAAGCTGAGGCAGCATAATAATATGAAGGATAAAAACATCCTGGACTGGAAGAAGACTGGAAACAAATAATTGAATGGGGAATAAGGATGAGAGGGTGGAGGAGGAGAAAAGTAGAAATAATATAGATAATATGATGTCATTTTTTGTAGATGATGATGAGGAGGAGGATGGTATATTTAATTCTTATTCAAACCAGTTCTTGAAGAGCGTAGTTTTATAGTTATATCAACAGGAGCTTATAATAACGAAGATCTCACTTTCAAGGTACATGTCATCTAAATCTATTATTAAACCCAGTGGTTCTGAGTAAAGCACCCTACCATCATCTATCCTATGATGAGAGCCTCCAGGTATGTATTTTATTTAGCATTAAACTCCCTGAAACTAAGATTGTTGAGCATTACGATTTTTGTGGTTATATTCCAAATATTTAATGTGCAACAATCAAAGTCTAGAAATATTTTTTTAGATTTTAATCAAAGTGAGCTGAAAACTCAAAATATCCAATGATTTACTTATACATGATTTTGTGTCTTATGGGAGAAAAAATGAATACAGTGAATGTTGCCAAATCCTTAATGAAATATCTCTCATCTAAGTTAACTTGAACTGTTCTAAGACTTGAAACAGTGCTTCAGTTCTTCTTGAAGGCAGAAAGCTCATAGAAACTTGAGGATAAAATAGGTTTTCTGGTCCTTTAAAGTACCAAAAGGAATATTGTATGGCTGGCAAAATCAGCAGTTTAAGGAAAATTTTAACAAAATGTGTTTTCTAAAAAATCTTTCTAAATGGTGGATGAATAAAAAAAAAATCTATTGTTATTCTTAGTCTAGCAATCTGCAGTAAATTGATGGGTTCATCTGACACGGAATAGCAAGCTGTCAGCAGCCACCAGCTGTGGACTAACATGCTTGGTCATCCAGTGCTCAGCTGTAGCTGGTGTAGCTTAAACACTTCCTGCGCTTCCCTTCCCTGTGTCTGTCTCCCTCTCTGTCTCTGTTTCAGCACATCACAACAAACTGCAACAGTTACATAAAAACAGCCCTTTGGGTATACAGCAGTTTCTGCTCAGATGGGGTTCCCATTATTGATTTCCAGTCAAACGGCAATTCAAAGCATATACAGTGTATAATTTCTTTTGTCATGGCAGACCATGTTATTTGTCACAGCACGGCTCAGTTCCATTAAGTGTCCCAGTAAGCCAAGACAGTCAACCTGCATTCACAAAAGCAGCACATCATGTGTGAGGAATGCAGCTATCATTAATACATCTGTGCTTTTTCCTGTTGTGATAAGTCAAGACACCTGCTGTAAAAAAGATCTATTAATTCCATCTTTTCCAAACACTTTTTTGATGTGAGTTCCAGAATAGAAGTAATCCAGTAAACTCGGCTAGATTCTCACCAGGTTCTAACTTGTAGCCCTGTTCATACTCATCAAGGAACTACTGGCCATTAAGGTCACAGCTACAGACATATTTAGGTGTGAAAATGAGTAGGTGCTACCTGTCAAGAATCTTCTAATGACTTGCTAACTACCTAGACAGCTTCACTGCCTGCTTATTACAAAGATTCAATTTAATTCCTCTCTGCATCCTATGGTTTGTGCATCTGATTAGCTGAAGTGGGTAGATGGTGATAGATTGTTCATCCAATCACCCGCCAAGTATTTTTGAAAGTTCCTGCCCTTTTCCAAACTGTTTTTAGAGATGACTTTCCAGATGGCTCTGTGTAACAAACCATCTGGTGCGTCAGGTTAGAATACAAGGCTGTCTCAGCTGATCACATTTTGCATTTTGACTGCCTCTCTGTGGATTTCCGTGCCCACATGCAAGAGCAGTACTAGCCAATAGCAAATATATGATGTCATGCTCCTGGCTGGGTCTCTGCAACATTCTTTGTGTGCATCATTCTCATGTCTGTTGTGGTTCCTGCTTTGTGTTCTCTTTGTTAATGTGTCTGTGCGCCCAGTCTTGGCACTCTAAAAACCTCATCTGATCTGCAATCAGCCGGCACACCTGACTGCTATCCAACTGCCATGCTTTGAAGTTTGTCGACCCCAGCTACTCATCTACTCCTCACCAGCCACCACCCGTTGTCTCAGCCTATACCTTGGCCAACTTAGGATTGCGCATTGTCTGTCTCGTGTCTTTGGTAAACTTTCTTGACTGAGTTATAATCCTGTTCTCCTGTGTTCCAGTACACCAGGCTCTCCGGCTCAGCTCTGCACCAGTTAACCAGCTCCACTCTCAGCCAACTTCAGTCTGCCGTGCTCTCTCTCAGCCAGCTCACATTGCTAATTCACCCTGCCTAGCTCACTCGCTCATGTCTCTGTTCTGTCTCTACCACAGTTAGTCTGCCACTCCCAGTTACTGCCTCCAATCAGCTGTGATCTTACTTATCATTCATTCGCAAACTTGTAATAAACTCTGCACCTGGATCAAGTCGGCGTTTCGGCTTTTTATTTTGTCTGTCATGCTCTGGAAAGTGTTTTACACAAATCTTGTAAATTACGTAGAGCAGGCAAAGGCAGACAGATCAAAACAGTAGAGGTGATAGCACTGCACAATATGTGAGTTGTTCATGCAGGTGTTCAGTCTCCAACAGAATGCATTCAGTTTGAACATCACCCTGTTTCAAAGAAGAGTTGCGGATGTGTGTATGTGTGTGTGTTCTCGTCTGCCTCAATACGGTGAAATAACAGCGCTGCATTGTTTGAGAGAACCTTGCCTTTGATGTTCGCAGAGGAGGAGTGTGTGTCTTCTGCGGTTAAAGTCAACTGATTATTAATTAAGAGTGTTGTAGTGACTCAGACTGAGACGCTAATCACACTCTCCTCATTGACTTTGATGATTTTTTTTTTTCACTGCAGCCGGGGCCCCGTATAGAAAATCAGTGAAGCAGACAGGTTTAAGGGGAGCTGATGAAAACCAGATCAAATGTCTCCTTTGCTCTCAGTTTCCTCTAAGCAAACACAGGGCGAGGGTGTTGTGTTGTGTTGATTTTTTTTTTTTTTTTTTATTGGGAAGTGGATCAGGTGCATTTTGTAATTACTGTGTGACAGGGCGATAACGCGCGAGCAAACGCATACAGACCCATGCAGACAAAGATACAGACGCATAGACAAACACGAAAAACAACACGTGTGTGCTCTTACACAAACGCACACAAACGCATAATAAATGTCTCCTGCAGGTCAAGACACAGCTGTTTCATGGTCTGTGGAGCATTTCTGTTGTCAGAATAAAAATACCAAAAATAGATCACAGTTTGCGTCAGGGATTTTGAGCATTTTTCTACAAAACGTCTTAATTTTTAGAGAAAGAGACAGAGATGGATCAGTATTCAGAGCGCTCGTCATTACCATCATCAGTTTCCATTCAAGTAGTGAGCATCTCAGGCTCGGTGACACATCTTAATCATTGGAATAATGAATAGAGGATAGCCCCTTGCAAATTCAAGCCCTGTTCTGACAGTGGTGATCAATAACTACATATCGAGGCATCTCGTTAGGCTCTTGCTAAAGGGAAGCCGTCTTCATATAGCATCTATTATTGAGCTTGCCATCGTTCACGTCAACAACATTCACAGACAATCCTGTTACTTGACTTTTGAAGGAGCTAAACTGAAACAAGGGAAACACACTGATTAATGTGTATACTGGAAGAAAAATGTCAAAAGAACAACTGTTTTTTGTCATTTCGGCTGTGGATTGTGTTATATGTTAAACGTAAATTCTGTAAAGAGTAACAGTAGCTTCAGATTGTACTTTTAAACCTTGCGCTTCATCTTGGTTTGTTTCTGTGGAAACATTTTGGCTGTATTGCTGCATTTTTGCTAAAGAGCTGATTCTTCTAGTAGACTAGCAGACTGCTCTTTAGGAGCGTTACCTTTCTGTCCCTCCATCGAACAACTAGCATGGTGAAACACTAAATCAGCAAATGGCAAAAATTCAAGGATGCTTCTTTTCTTGCCTGACTTTTTTGATGCCTGTCTCATTTATGGTAATCAGGCTTTAGAAGAGCTTCCTGGATGTACTGCTCTCTTCTGTCTCCTTGGGTTTTGGACCAGAAGTGCATTTTCAGCAAGAAAACAAAGACAGCTCGGCAAACTAAACCATATGCCACAGAGAAAATGAGATTTCATTATAAATTAATTCATCTGCCTTGAATACAGTCTCCTCACCTCTGGACTTTCAGTTACCAAGTCACCAGGGGGCAACTGGGTGAGGAGGGCTCGAAATATATAAGGGGCTTTTAAAAATCTATTTCATTTAATGAAAGGCTTTATCTAGAGTTGTAAGATTCATTTCACTTTTCCAATTGGATGTTTAATAAGTTTATAGAAAGTTTTGAATAATACAAAGGATCTAATCAATTATAGAACAGATGTTAGCTGAGGCTGCCTGTCACTCAGAAAAACAAATGAATGAACTGAATCTCTAATAAGGTCATAGCTAATTGCTCACATGCTGATAAATAATAAAACTGGTCATTTTGCAATGAAGTAGCAGAGATGAATAGATGCCACGAAGAGATACAATATCCATCTACATGGACTGGGCAAAAATTGTTATCTATAGTTGTGCGTGTTTTAAATTTGTTCCATTATACTTTTTCTTGGAAACAAAGTTACATGTCAAAACATAAGATTAAAAAAATGTTTTTAAAAAAAATCCCTTCATATCAAAGTGATTTATATTTTTAAACTTTTTGGCTGCGCTTCAAGCTCTAGATTTCACTCAAAGTCAAGAGACTCTGTGGAAAGATTAATATGTGAGGAATCAGAGTGGAGCTGGTCTGGACTGAAGGAAGCCTCCCTCTTTTAAATGTCATGATAATCAGAACGATGAGGATGGAAAAAAGATAAAAGAAGAAAAAAGCTGAGAAAGGAGAAAAAAGTTGGAGGGTGCTCTATGTAATTTCTGATTTAAGAGATTTTTTAAAAAGTTTTTAACATTTATTTATTATTTTTACTTGTAGTCATTTTCCTAAATCTTGCCTCTGATGTATGCCCTCCATACAATAATCATAATTTAAAAAGACGAAAACTAATAAAAACTAAACTAAAACTAAACATTTTCAAACTAAAATAATAATAAAAAAACTAAAACTGAAAAAGGAAACTCAACCCTGGAAATGACCTGAAACTAAGCTGAATTCAAAACAAAAAGTCAAAATGAAATAAAAGTTTTAAAAAGTAAATACAAAATTATAATAACTCTGCTGATGGTTAAGACAAATGTTGCTGGTGCTGTTTTTGCTCAGTATAACCATATCTTGGGTTTACACAGAATAATTCAAAAAAGTGTAAACATAGAGCGAGCAGCTCTGGGCTGAAACGCCTCGTTGATGTCAGAGGTTGTGTCAGTATGGATTAAATCCTCAGAGGAATGTTTCCAGCACCTTGTTGAATTAAGGCAGTTTTGAAGACAAAAGGGGGTCCAACCCTGTATTAGTAAGGTGTACCTAATAAAATGGCAAGTGAGTATATTTATTTAAAGGTTGAACTGCACAAGAGCCCAAAATTGTTTGGTAGTGAATATGTGCTTTGCAAAGGCAAAACAAGTATTTTGATACTTTTCTGAAGTAAATGTCACACTTGTAGTTCTCGAGGTAGAAAGTAACTACTCATCAGTAAGTTACATTCAACCACTGGCCCTATTCATGCTATCATCATCCAGTGACACTGGCCATTCTAAGATTAACTGCTGGCTATTAAGGATAAGATATTACGCTTTGAGAAACCACCTGCCACGGTCCATTGGGAAACTCTTGCTTCATGCCACCAATTTCAAAGTTTTAGTTCAAGTAATAAACATCACCATCAGTCATGTTTGTTTTCCTCACCCCTGAAACTGATTTAAACATATTCGTCTTTTTATCTGTCCATTGCAACCACTTCCCAGTTTTTGGCCGGCAATTATCTGTACTGAGATTAATGTATTCTATTCACACAGCACCTCTTTATTACCGATAATGAAATAAGGAGGGCTGAGATCGTACACTAGCATGGGCCAGGGGTAGTTTACTCTGTTCTCTTAATTAGGCCCCTCCAAATCCCCAACGCTCCTGTTGGCAAAGTTTGACACAACCTGCTCTAATTGCTAACATGCACAGATGTGATAAAGTATATTTGCTGTAGGATAAGGGGATTAGGATGCACTCCATGCACAGATCAGAACCTTGGGGATATGCAGGGAGAACAGCAGGAAATATTTATGTGTATGAGGAAGTTACTACAGAGAATGAGATGAACATGGTGCTTTAAGTAATTCAGCATCAATAGGATATTGAACCAGGTGTCTCTGATGAGATTGGTGAAATGCTCTTAGTGCCTCGAACAGTGAATTCATAAGCAGAACTTCCGAATAACAAATTAGCAGAAACTAATTTAAAATAGATAGTTTCGTACTTCAGTATCCCTCAATGCCCTTGGATGATGACTCCAACCTCTGATTAAACGTGGTCAGGTCTAAGGGTTTAAATACTTTAACACCATGTCACTGCAACTGTCTGTAAGTGGTGCAATATGTATGTTTTCAAATCACCACGGCCAGAGAAAGAAGTCACATTTAAACTGAGCCAGTATTCATATTCCCACAGGCCTGTGGGAGAGCTGCAAATAGAACTACTCCCCAATGAACCAGAGTGACCTAGACACACCTGAGACAGCCTTCAGCCAATCAACAGACAGGACACATGTCACACATGGCAGTAGAAGGCCAGACACAGAGAAAAATGGGTCATGCAACAAACTCTATCTATCTATCTATCTATCTATCTATCTATCTATCTATCTATCTATCTATCTATCTATCTATCTATCTATCTATCTATCTATCTATCTATCTATCTATCTATCTATCTATCTATCTATCTATCTATCTATCTACCTTCTTTGTCAAGGAAATGACAAGAGTAAGACACATTGACTTAACGCACGCTGGAATATGACTGATGGATTTTGACATTGACATTGTTCTATCCACCAAAGTGTAAAAATTACTCAGACTCCTTATACTAAAATAGAACAATTCTCCCTGACCAGTATTCCCACTTGAATTCTCCATATTGGCTGTAATGTGTTCATTAGTCCACATATCACTCATGGCAGTGTTTCTATGTAAAGAAAATAATGAGTAATGCATATTCAGAGGGAAACAAGCCATCTCAAAGCACTGCTTGAAAAAATAGAAACATACTGTGCTCATAAAATCCCACACACGTACAAAAGTCCCTGCCCATATAAATAAAATAGGAGCCTTTGGCATAATGTAGATGTGCATGTTAGCAATTAGAGCATAATGTAGATCCACATTATGCCAAAGAGTCCTATGTTGCAAACACAGTGAAGAGAAATTTAAGCTTGCCTGCTTCAGTCCCGTTGGCCGGCGTTGCTGTGGATACTGCAGAAGCATCTCACCATTTAAAAGTGACAGTGTGATCGGTGCCAAGTCTCTCACCCACCATCACCTCAGACCATTACTCTGTCTGCTGCTTTCCTTAACAGTCATCAGTATCTCACCTCTACTACAAAAGGACAGCCAGCTCTCCCTGAGTTACATTTGATCTTGTCAAAGTCACTCCCCACATTCCCAAAGCCGGCGAGTAACCCCTGTGGCAGTAGACTGTCTTACACAGAAGTGCTTTCATACTTACTTGTCTGTGAAAGGTGTTAGAGGACTGCATATATTTGGTCCTATGAACAACCTTAAATGTGTGACACAGGCGGTGGCATCAGTGCTATTATACCACTACTTTTGCTTGTTGCATATTTTTGTTGATATCTGTGGATTCAGGAGTGACAGTGGAAAGAGGAAAAACACAGATGCGACAGAAAATAAGAAGCTTCAGTCTTATTGATGTGAGACTTTGTCGAATATCTGGTCTTATCGGGGAGTGATTTGAAACAGCATGAAGTATACAGTAAAAGTGAAAAGCACTCAAAGTGAAAAACTGAAAATGGGATGTTCCCTTTGTCTGATAATAGTCATTTGCTTTCTATAGACTATAAAAGTCTATAAAAATAGTGATTACAGTTTAGTCATATCAGCAGCCTCCAATATTGCTATTCTGTTTAAAAAATTAGCCTGCAAGAGTTGGGTTTTATTCTTCTTTACTTGATGACTTTGTTAATAAGAAGCCAGGAGGCAGTGAATGTTCTACCAGACAGACTTGCCCTGATTAGTGCTGTACACCCTTATTAACCTTCAGTGATTACTTCTCATCATCACCATTAGGATGCAGTGGAGTTCCAGGTACTTAAGTAATCATCCAAGAAGATTCCCAACTCAATACAAATGAAAAAGAAACAACCACCCTTGAAAAGAGAATGGTTTAATTAGGCAAAACAGCAAGTTCCCATTTCGCAATGCACAGGGCTTAATGACTATTAGGATTGGCGAAAGTGTCAAAGACAGAATTAAAGGGCTATGTCTTTGTCTGTCTGTGTGATGGATTTCTTCAGCCTAAAATCTGCAAAGTGATTTGTGTGGACCTTGGTATCTATGGTGTTTGATTGTGTATGTTGCAGATGCACAGGAGCCACTGGGATGGGAGCTGAACTCTATTAATCTTACTTAGAAGCATTAGAGATGAGTCACAAAGACTAGGGAAGGAGAAGGCGAGAAATATCATTCTCCGTTCACCTTGGTCTCATAAGAACTGTTGTGTTACTGAAAGGAATGAGTCTGTGACTACCTGGAAACTGCAGCCAGTATGGTAATAGCTATTAGTGCCAAGTTATTCTGTTCCTCCCTAATAGAACAATAGTAAAATTGAACATGTTTAATAGATGGTTATTTGTATATTCATTATTTTCGGTGTTGTTAGTAGCATTAAGGGACTAAATCTGTATATTAACAATATACAGGTTTAGTCCCCTAATAGTAGCCTAATAACCTTGTGTTGAATAATGGTTTATTCTTTTGTGCATGTGTGTGAGAGGGGACTAAGTAAGATTTGCAATCAAGTACTTAACAAATGTTAACAGTGATGTCTACTATTGAATGTTTGTTTGACTACCAGATTGTCTTTGCCATGTTACATACATGTAACACTGAATTTTGTGGCACTGAATTTTGCACTGAATTTTGTGGCAACTTATATAATATTTGCAGACATATGGTCAATGAGTCAAGTCATAATTTTGCTATCCATAGAGTTGCAAAGCCTAAATGGCAGTTTTACCTTATTGGTCCCATTAAAGCGTTTAGAAAACATTGCCCTCTGTATTTCATCCCAGCGCTTGTAAAGTAAAGCATGCTGTCATATGGATATGTGTGTGTTTGTATTTTGCAGTGAAAACTGGACCCAGCATGTATGTCACTGACTCCTTGTTCAACACTGACTCTGACTGATTATGGGAAACTTATGTCTGTTCTATGTACAGTATAGGTGGTCATAGGGCTCTGACATGCTTTTGGCCCTAGCGGTATAATACTCTGTGGAAACCATGATCTTGAACTGCATGTAATGTCATAAAGTAAAGAAAGAAGTATCTTCTTTCTCAAATACTGAAACTACTAGAGGTAAGTTCTTGTATTGTGACTCCTGGATGGTTTGGGTTTAATGTTGTATAGTTATCCTGCTTTTAAAATGCTTGCCAAACCCTGGATTTCATGAGATCTACTAAGAGATAAGATTGCCTTTCGAATTTTTTGTGCAGCCTCTTGCTCTCAAGTTTTGAAGTAAACTTTCTGATGTTTGTGTGCACTACCAAACGTCTGAAGCTAAAGATTTTATTCTGCACTTAGGGATTTGTTACTGGGGTTGTTGCTGGGATGTTCTTCAAGGTGATGTAAAAGCCAATGGTGCTATGTAACTAAACAGTTACTATGAAATGAATAAAGTATCTCTCTCTTTTTGTCAGTCATCAGCTGAACCAGATTCAGTGGTATGGACATTGCTCAGCAGGCTTGTGTGGTTTGTAAAGGTGGAGACAAAATTCAGTACATGCTCCCCACACCTCCTGAGGAAACACCACGGCACCTTCACCATCTAACAGTCTCAACGTAGCTTGAGGGAATCTCATTTAGATCTTGGACATATTGCAGGATTCCAAATCTAAATCCCAAGTTGGTGCACCTGCCACAAACTTGACAAGGTTTCTGTGGAACACAGGAGAGCTTAGCTAGTCTGTTTAGTCTTTTGGCAGTGTGGTTTGGCCCTGCACTATACTGTAAAAAACATTCTCTGTGAAGCTACAGGAAACAACTGGCAGCTTGATTTGCCAGCATGGAACTGCTATTTCACAGTATACCACCATCAGTTTCAACAACAGTTTCTTACTGCACAAATATTGCAATACAAGATATAATTTTTACAATATACCACAATTAATAGTAAATAATGAATTAATAATGAATTAAACTTTAGTCAATTATGTGAATTACTCTTAAACAATGAAATTTCTAAGTTTGTTAATCAATAGTAACAAGTGTTGTTACAACAGTGGTACAATTTGTTTTATTTACATTATTATTGTCAAGTTTTATAAACATCAGTTACAACTTTAAAATAGCTGTTCAAATAAGTGACAACAAAAAATTAACCAAGGAGTCAGTTCATTATTTATATATCTGTAATTTAGTAAATAGAGATATACTGATAAACTGTTGACTCGTCCAGAGTGTACCCTGCTACCCTGCCTCTATGAAGTCCACGAAGTCCACAAAACACATATAGACTAACAGGCAAAATACCATTCGCCATCCAATATCCACAAGAGGATAAACAGCTGAACTATGATCCACAGTGTCACTGTTCCTCCTGAATCTAAGGTTCGACCAGCAGGAGAACTCTCCTCACCGGTATCCAGATACAGACCTTCTCACCGTGAAGTGTGATCACCCTGAAGTTAGAATAAACTCTCTAGTCTTCCTTCTTAAAAAGAAGAACTACCACCCGAGTCTGCCAATCCAGAAGCCCTGTCCTTGACTTCAAAGAAACATTTTAGAGGCATATCAGCCAACACAGTGCCGGAACAACCAGTCTTGAGAAACTTGGGGCGACTCTCATCCACCCTGCCAGGAGTTGTTTATCTACCTGAGTGACTTCATCCCAGTGATGGGCAGGTCATCCCCTTTGTCTGTTTCCTCTACAGAAGGCAAGTCAGCATGATATATCCTCAGCTGAAGTCAGCAGGACCCAATTACACTGCACAGTGCGAAAAGCACCACTTTCTCCTTCTGAGTCACCTGAGTTTGCCAGAATGATTTAAAGACCGATCAAAAGTCTTGCTCCATGGCCTCATGGAAACCACCCACAACCAGGTGATTGCTTCAGCTACTGCCAGAGCCCTACATGGGCTAAGGCCTGCTCACCAGATGATCTACCCTTCATTTTGCAGGTAATTTAAATAGCTGGTTTAAAATGCCTTTCCTAAACACAAGTTGCTCAATATGAGTGACATTTAAAATGAAAAAAACAAAATGAAATGAGGTGCCAAAGATGGTAGGTAATTAAAAAAGCCGTGTTTTGGTTTTTTTGTTTTTGTTTTTTGGGGGTATTATTTATGTTGTAATGCCTTTGGGACATCCATCCATCCATCCATCCATCCATCCCATTCGCTTCCGCTTATCCTTTTCAGGGTCGCGGGGGGCGCTGGAGCCTATCCCAGCTGTCATAGGGCGAGAGGCGGGCACGCCCTGGACAGGTCGCCAGTCTGTCACAGGGCTAACACACAGGACGGACAACCATTCGCACTCACATTCACTCACACATTTACACCTAGTGGCAATTTGGATTATCCAATTAACCTATCCCCACAAGCTGCATGTCTTTGGACGGTGGGAGGAAGCCGGAGTACCCGGAGAGAACCCACGCAAACACGGGGAGAACATGCAAACTCCACACAGAAAGACCCCGGCCTGATGGTGGAATTTGAACTCAGGACCTTCTTGCTGCCTTTGGGACATATTTAGCTATAATGCTATACAGTCCTTAACATCTGCAACAGTCTGTGATGAAAGCATACTGCTGACCTGATCCCTTGAGAAAGTTACATCATGCTACTGTGCTGCCTTTCTATGGGGAGAGTATGTGTTTCTGCTTGAGTTTCTGTGAGAGTCAGCATATGTCTAGAATATCAACAACCTTTTTACACCTCTGATTGCTCTGCCCTGAGGATTTGAGTGATGAAAGACAAAAGTAGGAGTAGAGTCAGAGGTGAATTTCAGGGCTTTTCTCTCAGCATGCCCAACCGAGGCTGAAAATGATTTTCCAGCCTGCTTGCCCATTGCATACTTAGTGCTCTTACATAACACAGACATGAGCCAAGTGGACTTAACTTGATATTGTTAGTACTCTGAAAAAAAAATGCATGATCTACTTAAAAAAAAGTTCAGTTTTGCATCTGCTTATTATGTAAACCTGTCTTTGTATAAACTACTTAATCTTTTGTGTATAAAAATATTAATTTGCAAGCACTGCATTTCTTTAATCATTTTCTGAGTGTGCGATCTACTTTAATGCTTCACATGTCTGTTTCTACCTAATTCTAAGGGTCTACCTTAAGTGGCACAGAGTGACTAGAGTAATATGTTAGTGTATCCCCACTACTTTTGTGAATAAAAAACAGTAAAACTGTCAAATTAAATAACCATTAACTTACATTTAAATGGAAAATTTTCACATTAAGTTTGTATTTCATTTCATTTTATAACATCAAACAGAGTCACTTATGAAGACAAAAGTTTTGCTTCAAAGCTGTCACAGCTCTGCTTATCAAACTTGAAGCCAAATAACAGACAGCAGATTTCCTTATACATACAGATTATGCACAGCTTTTTACTTGACATACATAATATTTTCTTCAGCAAATAGAAATTTTCCCATCCCTCACCCAGGGCACTGTAATATTAATGAGCAACTGCAAATGATAGCAGACGAAAAGGTCTTTTATTGTGTTTTCCACAAGACTTCTGGGAGTTTGTGCCAGTAACATTGTGGTTGTTGTTAAAAATACAATTTTTAGTAGGTGAAACAGAGAGAAAATAACCCAGAGCCAGCATCGCCTCCAACTTCACAATTATATTGAAATAGAGTCAATTATAAAATATTCATGTTTTTTGTTTGTTTGGTTTTGTACCTAAGAACATTATTTGGGATAAGGTTTAAAAAATGCAGTGAATATATTATAGTATATTATAATATATTATGGTATAGTAAATATATTAATATAACAGCATATTATTTACTGTTATTATAGTAAATATATTTATTGCTAAAATCTCACCTGTAACTGTAAATGCTTTAGACTGCAAGCCACATTTAGCCAGTGGTTCATAGAGTGCTTTATTTTCATACATTTTTAAGCACTCCATTTACCTTACAGTTAATAGTAACCATCTAAATTAACCCAACATGCATGTTTTTAGAAGAAGAAGTGGAAAGAAGCCAGAATACCAGGAGAGACTCCATGAAGGAACAGCAATAACATTCAAACTGCACACAGAAAGATCCCAGCTGACCAGAAGATTCAATCCAGGAACTTTTTAGTTGTGAGGCAACATTGTTGCTCCATAAAACCTTAACACTGAAGCAAATCAAAAGTTCATTTGAAGTAGTAAATGGAGCATGCTCTATAGCAAAACTGTGCCCCTGGTTTTGGTTTGGGCATTAGTAGACAAAATGTTACATTTTACAGGGTTGAAATGGTGGATGTGCTGTCTTAGTCCCTTTGTGTGCTGGACGGGGGCCAAGAGCACATCTATAACCTCCTTTGTGCCAATGACTGCCTTCCTGAACAGTAGACAGAGAGGTTGCCAAGTCAGTGTTTGGCAGACCAAGGATAAACTCCACCACAGTCGGAGACTTAATCCCCCAAGGAAGATTTCAGATACCTAATGGGGATTAGAGAAACTAAGAAGGCAGGTTGTGGGGAATTTATGAATAGCGAATAAGTGAGCTCAAGGAAGCCAGCAAACAAACAAATGCGCAACAAGGGAAATGTCAAAACAAAAACCTTGGAATTTACTCATGTGGAAAAGGTGCATACAGAAAAATAGAGGTTGTGCATCTGAATATGCAGTTGTTTTTATTTTATTTTTAATTTTTGCTGAGTACTGTCTGAATGTGTGTGACAGTGCAGCTCTGTCTCTGTCCCTGCCAGTCTGTGTGTGTGTGTGTGTGTGTGTGTGTGTGTGTGTGTGTGTGTGTGTGTGTGTGTGTGTGTGTGTGTGTGTGTGTGTGTGTGTGTGTGTGTGTGTGTGTGTGCTGCTATCACAGCCTTGAGGTGGTCATCAGCAGTCAGGAGTCAGAAGTATTATCAAGGTAACAGTAGTGAGCTAGGACGGGGAAATCGTCACCTTTACCTTAGGTTTTCTATCTAAACCCATCAGATCGTAGAAGTTTGGCAAGTTTGTTGTGTGTGTGTGTGTGTGTGTGTGTGTGTGTGTGTGTGTGTGTGTGTGTGTGTGTGTGTGTGTGTGTGTGTGTGTGTGTGTGTGTGTGGGGGAGGGGTCACCAAAGACCCATTAAGTACTGTCTTTCACTAAGGAGGTTATGATACCAATCCACATGTGGAAGGTTTATAGCAGACATAAAATGACATATGCCCTATGTCTGTATGCTGCTTATTCAGTGTGCAAGTGATAAAATGGTAAATGCAAATGCTTCTATTCCTCAATAAATTATTGTTGATTGTTTATGTAGCCTAGATGACTGCATATCATAATCAATTATTTTTATATATTTTCTTAAATGAGAAAGCTAAAAGCAAGCAAGCAAAAAGAAAAAATGGGGGAAATGGAAAAGGCTCCCTTCCAGCAAATTTTAAAGTTCAGTATCTATTAATAATTTAAACCATCTAAATCCATATATCTATCTCCAAGAAAGAAAATAATGTTATTTTCCAAAATGTCAAATCAATGTTTTACCAGTGATCTACTTAAGGGAAACAAAACTTTATATAGTTACTCTTCATAACTTTTCCAAGGTCATCTAGGTGACTGATCTGTTGGTTGGTTGGTTGAATAGTAATTTCTCATAGACTTGGATGATTTTGGAGTGATAGCATCCTTTCTTCTGCTACTAAACAAACCTGTTTACTCTCATAACCCACAAAGGTTTGCCACTAAAACACAGCTAGTTTGTTTGTTGAAGCCTTGCAGGGAAGAGAGGATTTAGAATTTTAATGTCCGTGTAGTGTCTTCAGATAATTACAGAGGGCAGTTGACCATGAAATTCAACCCACCTTGTTATTCAGTGACATTTGAATTATTGGAATCGCTCTCAGACTCATTGGTTGAAAAGGCCAGCCTCCTTGCAGTATGTGTGTTTAGCTGTTTGAGCACTGATGTGTGTGTGTGTGTGTGTGTGTGTGTGTGTGTGTGTGTGTGTGTGTGTGTGTGTGTGTGTGTGTGTGTGTGTGAGCCTGTGTGCATTTTCTTGAACTTGTCTTCTTCTGAGAGCTAGCTTCAGTTTAAGGAGTGGGGATACTTTTCACAAGGTGAGGTCATTTTGGCTATTCTGTTATTTTACCAAGGGGGCAGTTTACGGTCAGGGACTTAATTGAGCCAACAAAAGGTGCTTCTAAAGATAGCTATACAAGGGCAGAAAGGTATAAACAAGTGTGTGCTTGCGTGTGTGGGTGTGCAGCTGTACGTCTAAATATTAATCATCAGCAATTTATCATTTTCGAACAAGGGTCTATGGAACTCACAGGGTGACTTTATGGTAAATAACATGATGTAATGTATTTTTTTTTCATACTTTGCTTACATGCTGTACATCCATGACTGTAACAAGATACCAAGTGTTTTCCAATCTGTGTGTGAGCTCCTGCCTCCACTAATATCCGAAGCCCTGTGTATCCAAACAATATTTCTGTTGACACAGTTGGGAATGCATATGCTCAGCAAAGCATTAACTAATGTAGGTACACATACAATGACACACGGACTCTGAACCTAGATAAACATAACACAGTTTTGACATCAGTTTATACTATGTGCTACAGCCTAGTTACGTGGCTGACATGGTTCCTGAAATGATTAAAAAGTCAAAGTAGATTCCGACTCATATACGTCAGTCAGAATAACAACAAACCCAGAAGAGAAGACACTGCTATCTGCTTGAAGGAATAAGGTGCATAAAATATCCACTAACTAATGCAGTTTTGGTTCTCACTATTGTTTGCTGTCAACAGCAGGGGATACAGTGAGTTGTCCTGAGAAATAATCTTTTTGTATATCCTGCACCTACTTGTTTTCAGGGCAGACATTGATTGCTCTGAGAGCTTTTCCACTGGAGCCCCTTTGTTTGTCTTTGCTTTCATGAGTAAAGTTACATGTAGAGATGATTGCCAGAGTCTGTAGACACTCAGACCCACAGAAAAGAATGCAAACAGAAAAGGGCCGAGGTATACGGCACAGTAGCTCAAAGCTTGTAGGTTTAAAATTGTAGCCAAATATTTTCTTATGTCCTTTTATTTTTTAGGTTTATGATTAAATTAATAAACATTGCCATCTCTGCTGACTTCAAAATATCTGCATTATTGCTGTGAAGTATTTTGTTGAGGTATGTTACTAGATGTGTGTGGGATCCAGTTGGGGTCTAGAGTAGAGGTCCTCTTGGGTTCCACTTGGGTCTTGAGACCACAGAACACTAACTTTACAGATTTGAAGTCCAGATCGTATTCAAAAAGAAGAATGGGGCAGGAGAAGGAATGTGCTGATGCTAAGGAATGTCATCTGACAGTTCTGAATTACTTCATAAATTATAGAAATACAATACTGTGCAACAGTCTCAAGCCACCCCTCATTTCTTTTTATTTTTCTTATTGGTTTGGAGGTCTTGCAAAGTTTTAACATTGGCTGTTTTGTCATTTTCAGTCCAGTCCTTGTACCTGAAAGCTTTCAGAATAATAATTTTCTTGTTTGTTAAGCCTCTTAACACTGGGCTATGAATCATTAAGGGACAAAAAGCTGCCATGCTTTTAACAAGTGTTGTGTCTACACATAACAAACAATTTTTTAATTGTGTCTTTGGAGCCAGAAGCTTACTAGAAACTCATATTTTTATCAATTTCTTAAGCTCAATCTATGAAAAATTCAAAAGACAACACAATTTAATAGACATAAAACTGTATTTCTGCAACAACAAGCGGTTTTGCAGAAAAATGTTTAAAAAATATATTTTTAAAAAAATAAAGAAACTGGACAAGTAGAGTTTAAAAGAAATACTTTTTGTTTTGTTTTTAATTACCTACAGCAGATGATAGACAGTATCTGAAAGTCATGTCTTTAAGAAATAGGAAAGAAAATCCAGCAAAGACCCGACACGGGACATGAGAGATGCATCTAGCCCTTCAGTTGATCCACCGACTGTTCACTGAAACCTCATCAGAAATGGTCTCAGTGCAAGGGTAGCTGTCACAAAGCCATTATTTAGGAAGGGGAAAACATGCAGAAGCTGAGGTAGACCAAATTACACAAGAACTTGACTGAAAATCAGTGGCAACAGGTCTTACAGAGTGATGGATTCAAATTTGAAATTCAATATGTACGGAAGAGGTCAGGAGAGAGGTACAACAGTGAGTGGCTACAGTAATCTGTCAAACACAGCGGAGGGTCTGTCATAGTGTAGGGCTCCTTTTCAGCCAGCGATGTTGGGGATCTTGTCAGAACTGATGGATTATGAACACTGAAAGGCCCATCAGACTTTGATCCACCATGCAATGCCATCTGGAAAGCACCTGATTGGCAGTTGCTCCATTTTTCAGCATGACAATGCAGTAAAAGCATACCTGGATAGAAAACTCTAAAATAAAAAACTATCATTCATGGATTGGCCTCACCAGAACCTGAACCTCAATATTACCGAAGCAGCATGGGATCACCTTGACAGGGAACAAAACCAAAGGCAGCCAACATCCAAAGAGGAGCTTTGAATGTCCTTCAAAAAACAAAAAACAAAAACACGAGGAAGTGCGTTGAAGAATAAATACGATCAAACTCGTATTTCTCACTTGCAAAATGTGAAGAAATGAGGGGTGACTCAAGACTTTTGCACAGTACTATATGTGACGTAATAAGGCAACTATTTACCAGCTGGTTTTCCACTTAAACGGTGACATCGTATCGGTGTTTCCAGCTTGTTTGTGCGAAAAATAGTAATAGTCCACTGGTGCTTTAATTAAAGACAAAGTTGATTCAGTGCGCTCTTTTCCAGCCTCCTGTGGATTCTTAGTTATATCCTGTGGATAACTCAGCTGATAGCACTTGCCTTTGGTGCTGTGTGTGGAAATAACACTGGTTCAGCAGAGCACACGCATATTGTACAATATGAATAACATTCGTGTAAGGAGAAGAAAGCGGTCTGACGTTTATATATTTATTTTCTGCGCATGGTTCTAAATCCTGATCCAGCTTCCCTTAAATGCAGTTTTGGTTCACAATCCGCCCTGCGCAGAAAGAGAGAGAGGGAGAGCGAGAGAAAGAGCGCTCCTCCTCCTCCTTCGTTCCTCTTCCCACTACTCATCCCGAAAGCCAAGGTAATACGGTCCTCACGGCGGAGTCCTCTCATCATTTCTTCCCTCGCATAATGGAAACTGAATGAAAACAGCTGTGGTACGTCCGTCACCGGTACTTTTCCGCTTCCCCCATCAGCTGTAGTGTGTGTCTACTGTGGTTCTCCTCTTCGCTGAATAACTTCTTTCCTGGTATTTTTCTTTTATTATTATTATTTATTTAATTTTTTTTCCAGACACGCTCCGAGAAATAACCAAAACCTACGACTTGCCATTAAACTGCCCTGGAAGAAGGTCGTGTTTGTGTGGATGGAGAATTTTGAGTCGGTGAGTTCTACATTAATCAGCCACTACAGTCAGCATAAAGCTGCTAATATAGGCCTGCGATGTTTGGTTTCTGTCCTTTTTTTTAGTTCTCAGGCAGTTCGGGAAATGATTCCGCTTTAACATATTGCGTCTTCGGTTAGCCATGAAGACTGATTGGTTCATCAGCGCTATTGATACCGTGGTGAATTTGATCTGAGCGATCGTAAAGTAGTTTGACTGATCTTGAGTAAAATAAAGATGCATCTGCTGCGGGGGGGTTTTCTACTTGAAACTCAACAGGTCCCGACTATTCTGGATCACTTTTAAGGCGACCAAACCCACGGTTCAAAAAAGATGGAGCAGTTTGGGCTGTTTTGCGATGCAGTTATTTTTGCCCGTTTTTAGTTTGTAACCTGTAAAATGCAGTAAACTGTCAAGAGAAGGCTGCTGCTTAACCAGTACCTCTACAGAGGGGGGACTGAGGAATTTAGCCTTGAGAAAGAGGATGCTTATTGCAAGTCAGTAATCACATTAAAGCTCAGTATATGAAATAGAAATACATTTTCTATAAAGGTTTCTCACCTGAGTGCAATGTTTAATTTAATTTTCATTTTATGAAGATATCTTTTGTTACTCCGCTTGCCTGCCTTGTTAGAATTAGTTATGCTGTTTATTTTGTCTACATTGTTTTGTGATGTTCACATCTTTTTATTTCACCGTTTGTCCTTTTTTCCCCCTACATTCTTAAGATTCAAATGTCTCATATTTTCTTCCTTTTTTTCCTGTTTTCTCATCTACTGATCTCACTCTCCTTGCCTGGGAGGATTAAAACAGCACCCATGTGCTACCTATCCTCATACACTCCCTCCTTTTCTTCTCTTTAGCTGGTAAATGAGCTGAAGTCAAGCTGGTTGTGAAGGTGCTCGACTTCTTCCCCCCTACGCCCCAAGCCGGACACAGCATGGCGGCGGGAGTAGCGGCATGGCTTCCCTTTGCCCGGGCAGCAGCCATCGGCTGGATGCCTGTGGCCAATTTGCCCATGCCAGTAGCACCTGCTGAAAAGAACAAAAGGCAGGATGAGCTCATCGTTCTTAATGTGAGTGGACGCCGTTTCCAGACCTGGAGGAACACTCTGGACCGCTATCCAGACACACTGCTGGGCAGCTCAGAGAAGGAATTCTTCTACAATGAGGAGACCAAAGAATACTTCTTTGACCGGGACCCCGACGTGTTCCGTAGTGTGCTCAACTTCTACCGTACAGGCAAGCTCCATTATCCACGCTACGAGTGCATATCTTCCTATGATGAGGAACTGGCTTTCTTTGGCATTGTCCCAGAGATCATCGGTGACTGCTGCTATGAAGAGTACAAGGACAGGAAGAGGGAGAATGCAGAGCGTCTGATGGATGACCAGGAGGACAACAAGGATGCCAAGCTGCCCAATATGACCTTCAGGGAGACCATGTGGCGGGCTTTTGAAAACCCTCACACTTCAACCATGGCCCTTGTCTTCTATTATGTCACTGGTTTCTTCATTGCTGTCTCTGTCATCACCAATGTGGTAGAGACTGTACCCTGTGGCTCAGTGCCCAACCAGAAGGAAGTGCCATGCGGTGAGCGCTACACCGTGGCCTTTTTCTGCATGGACACGGCCTGTGTTATGATCTTCACCGTGGAGTACCTGATGCGCTTGTTTGCTGCACCCAGCCGCTACCGCTTCATGAGATCCGTCATGAGCATCATCGATGTGGTGGCCATCTTACCATACTACATCGGCCTGGTGATGACTGACAACGAGGACGTGAGCGGTGCTTTCGTGACACTCCGTGTTTTCCGCGTGTTCCGTATCTTCAAGTTCTCCCGTCACTCGCAGGGCCTTCGCATCCTGGGCTACACACTGAAGAGCTGTGCCTCGGAGCTGGGCTTCCTCCTCTTCTCCCTCACTATGGCCATAATTATCTTTGCTACCGTCATGTTCTACGCAGAGAAGGGTTCAAGCTCCAGCAAATTCACCAGCATCCCAGCCTCCTTCTGGTACACCATCGTTACTATGACAACGCTCGGGTAAGAGCAGAACAGACACCTCTTTTATCTGGTTGTGAGGGCTCTGTGTGTGTGTGTGTGTGTGTGTGTGTGTGTGTGTGTGTGTGTGTGTGTGTGTGTGTGTGTGTGTGTGTGTGTGTGTGTGTGTGTGTGTGTGTGTGTGTGTGTGTGTGTGTGTGTGTGTGTGTGTAAGGGCACACTCGTAAATGCAAGTACCCGTGAATTTGCAAGTTTGTCTACATGTCTATTTGCACCTGTGTCAGTAAATGTTTGATTATGATTTGACTTGAAATGTCTGCTTGACTTTGTGGCCCAGAAATCTATAACTGCTTTCGAAGTCTGAGTCACCCTTTCCAAGATATCCTTTGCAAACTTTATGCACGATGATAAGAAACTGCAGAGAAAGGGCACTTTTCAGTAGACTTGTCCACTGTATTTTTACTGATGGTATTCTTTTGGGGAAAGAGCAGCCATCAAGATGTTCTCTCTCCATTATGGCTGTGCCATTGCTTGCCTTTTATACGTCACTGATAAGAGGGGGTGAGAGAGAGAGAGAGAGAGAGAGCAAGAAATGTAGAGAGATGGGGAAAGTTGAAAGCATCTTAGTGAGGCAAAGTATTAGATGGGAAATATGGGTGAAAAAACGGCAAACCATTACCGACTTCTCCAACTTGCCCTGTGGTTAGCATCAATGCACTTTCAGAATTAAATGAAACAATGAGAGCCTTCCTCCTCCGCTCTTTGTAAGTTACTAGATGTAGGTCTCGAAGTGCTTTGTGGTTCAAAGACTCTGATGTAAAACATCCGAATGCTTTCTGTTTCCTAAGAATCAAACCAGTGTTTAGGTAGCTGGCAGAGATAATTAATGCTATTAAGAAGTAATTTTAAAAGTCATGAATGTTTCCAGTGTTTGCTGAATGGCTAATTAACCTGCAGTCCAGGGTTGTTGTTACTGTATACACTCAATCATGAATTAGTTTCGATTGATCAAGGTGAACATGCGGAGCACTAGGATGTATTTGTTGGTTTTTGTCACCGTGTATTTCCACCAGTCATTTTAATGGTAGTTAGAGGAACTACACATAGATCGTTAATTTTACAGAGCACAAACGCACAGAGGCACACACACACAGTTATGTGATGCAGCACTATTAGGCCTAATGGTAATGTGTTTTATGAGTGTCCCCTGTTGTGGATGTGTGAGTCAGACTGAGAGGCTGACAAATTGCAGCATCCTGCTAAATGTCAGAGTCATGGAGGCCATAAATGGCTCTGAGCTCATTGCTATAACACACTTGGCACCCTGTCATTGTGCCTTGCCATTCACAATCGGCCCAGAAGATCTGCTGTTGAGCAGATATTTGATTCTGAATCGGATATTTGGTCTACAGACAGACAAATAGCCACTGCACTCTAGAAAATAGAATTACATTTTATTTTATTTTTTCAACATTTTATTTACTGACAAACTATAGGACGTTGTTTGCTGTCACAGCCTCTACCCTCATGCAGTGAGTGCCTGTTGCTTTTCACTTAATGCCAAAGTGTTCTCCTGTTGCTTTTGCTGTACAGCCACTCCCATACATACTCCCATACACTGCAGCCCCAAAGCTAGTGTCCAAGCCCCCTAACACGCAGTATGTGCAACGTCCAGTTGAGCCCGTGTGCAGGTAACCGTATGAAAAATTCACAGCGAGCAAGTGGGCATCAAGTCTCTTGCCTCCTGCACAGTCTACCCAACCCTCGTCAAAACTAAACCTGTTGTGTGCTACATGTGTGAAGAGGCAACTTTGGACAACAACAAGCCCTGAATGTCCCGACGCAGTTTTGGAGTTCAAATGTGAAAACAACTTAGAAGTTATGTGTGTCTGTGTCTGAGTGTGTGTGTCTGTGTGTTTAGACTGGGGGTAGTTATTGAGCTTGGCCTCATCAATAAAACAGGGGCCAGAAGTGGGTGTCAGAGTGACTAATGATGTGGCCCACTGCATCTGCTGACTAATGTAAACCTGCCTGACATTCTAGTCTCTGCTCACAGTTTACGTCATAAAAACACACAGTCACACACACACAGATGTACACTAACCATACACACAAAGGCAACATTTGTCTTGTCTAATTGCATGCATTCATGTTTTATGACAGAGTTTACTTTTTTCGTAGTATAATATAGATAGATAGATCTACTCCACTTACTTGCATTGGAATCTATCGAAAAGTATCAACTGTCTGCTGTACAGCAATTTATAGTCATCTAACTTAATAAGTTGAACACCAGTTACCACAGACAGTACTTTCCTTGACTTCTTGGCTTCCTGTCTAGGAGCCTGAGGGCTTACAGTTGTGCTCTTGAGTGTTTCCTTCTTTGTTCTCCTCCAAGATACACTCATATCATCTTTACTCTCATTTTAATTAAGTGAGCTTTAGCCCTTGTGTTTCTGCTCTGCCTCTTCTTGTCTTGTGCTTTTCTGTGTGCGTGTACATTTGTCAGATTGTTGCATGTCTGATTTTGTGGACATTAGCGCTATGACACACTGCAACAAGGGTGCCCTCCCTGTGTCACTAAGTACATGCAGCCTTTGCCCGCTGTGGCTTTTCGATTGTTTTGTTTATCTGACAATAATCCGGCCTCAATCAGAATCCATAATCCCACTTCAGCGATGGGCAATGAAATACCAGGTGAATATTTTCTGCTATTTTTGCTTGTGCATCTTTCTTAGACAATGCAATTTCTTCAATAACAACCACATGGCAAAGGTGAAGAGAAATAGAGACCAAGCTGTGAAGAGTGGGCCAAAATTAGAAATGGAGAAAATACACAAGCATGCATCTATTTTTTTTGTAGCTAACTATTTTAAATGTATCAAAAGCAGTCTGCAGAGAAGAAGCTTGCAGGGGGCATACTTTTGTATGAACTACTTTTAGTACAAGCAAAGAACATATGATTTTCAACAGTAGACCTAAAAGGCCCCCTGTTCCTTTTGACCGACTGGACAAAAAGAGGTTTAACAACTCAAGTGAGTTAGCAAGCCACCAACTGCCATAGAGCCCTCATATCACTCTATAGCAGGGCTAAAAGGCTTAGCTCAAATCCTGCAAATGAGGCAGACAAGGATGCAAGCAAGCAGGCACACAGTGCTGAGGCTTTAGTTAAATCAGGGACATTTAGGCAATAGGACCTGTGAGGGATTTTGTTCTCTAGGTTGTTAATCAAATTGATTTTGACCTTAGGGTGGTAATAAAATTGAGCATTTGTCATATTTGGTTGAACCTGTATTATAAACTGGAGGAGGCTGAGAGTGCGTTGGTGTGTGTTTGTGAGGGAAACGCTGCAACTCGGCAACAAACCTCAGCTCATCATCGCTCGTCCATCCACACCAACAGAAACCGTGGGGTCCTGGATAAGAATAAAGAAAGAAAACTGAAGTTCATAGTCTCAATGTAATTTCAGACAGGACCTAACACTGATGTTTATTCTTGTGACCAAGTGCTTTAAAGGCTTGTATGGCTTGAATTTTAATTATAGTAAATTACATATCACAGTCAAACCTCTAATAAACTAATAATACAGACGAAAAAGCAATTATAAAAATATACCCAACTTCAAGCTAATGAAATCATGCGAATAAAGTGAAAAACTCATCAACTACTTAATAAAAGATATTTTTGTCTATGATTGTTCTTTTATTTTAAATTAGTATTTTAACCAAAGAAGAATGTGTGAAAATCTGACAGTGAAGATGCCTGCTGATGTGTCGAATCTCCCGAGCTTAACACGAACGTCTCACTCAGCTGTTAAACGTCTAGAGTAAAAACTGGCTTCCATGTTTCTTTCAAATTACAGCGCATGAATTTAAGTGAAGTGAAAAATATTATTTCTTTACAACGGCACCTGTCAAAAGGTGTGATGTGCAGTACTACGCAGCATTTGAACAGCTAGTTGTTGACGTTGATATGATGGAAGCAGTCACAACGGGTAGTGATAGAGGAATCTGTGTGGCTTTGGACCCAATCCAGTTATTGTCAATCACCATCAAAACAAAACTTTACCAAAGTGGTCCAGTGAAGGACAACTCATACACTGGCGATGAGGTCATGAACACCTTTTCCTCACAGGTGTATGTAGAGACTGAGGGCTGGCCCGTATGATCTGAGCGTAGCTGCAGAGGCTAATGTAGCTGCCGTTGAGAGAAAAGTCCACGGTGACCCTCCATGAACAATAACACCTATTATTATTGTTATTGTTGTTATTGGCACATGTGCATAAGAACTACAACGTGGATAAAAATAACAAGTTGCCATGGTCTTTTTTTCTTTTTACATAACATGCACACCTGGTTAGAAGGTGTGCATGTTTTATCTGTACAGTCAGTGTTACCAGGCTCCAATTTATGCATAATTTACTTTAGAGATAACAGCTACAGTACATGGACATAATAATCAGTGCAGATAAGTGAGTATTGATTTGGGTATAATAGAGGAACGTGCCGTCCATTGTTAGTGTTACTAATTACAATTTGAGTGTGTGACTGATGGGATTATGACTAAAAGCCAGCACCTAAATGTGAAGTCATTGACCTGTTGCCCTGAATTCATGAAAGCAGTCAAGGAATTAATTTGGCCACGCAGATTAAGATCCAGATCTGATGGTAACATCTTCTTTTCAGGGTCATGATTATAACTGAGCTGACCTTCACAAGTCTGATATGAAGTTTGCATAGTTTGAATGAAGCTTGATGGGGACAGTTGTCACATACAACTGTGACAACATGCAAACATTTCATCCTCAGTGAAGCAGTGTATCCAGATAGAGTTTTTGAATGCAATCAAAAGAAAATTTACCTATAAAGTCAAGTATTAGCCATTCTTATATTTTTGCTTGTTTTACGTTATTGTATTTTTGCACAACTCTGTTGCTTGAGAAGCTCGCACACAAGAATTTCACTCGCATGTACTGTACCAGTGTACCTGCACATGTGACGTGACAATAAAAGTGATTTGATTTGATTTGATTTTGATTCACCAAAAATATCAACAGTTTTCATCTGAGGAAAACAGGATACCCTTGATCTTAGAAATTATTATTTGGGACAGACAGCTTCAGCTTGACCTACAGTATTAGAAATGATGACAAGTTCATAGTCGAATCAGTGATATTGAGATGCTCTCTCTCGAAGGCAGTGGAGCAACACCAAAGCATCCATCACAGTTGGTATGGGGCTTTTCACCCAAACAGTTGTCTTTTGATCCGTTTCAAAGATGCCTGCTATACTATGGCCAAACAGCCCTGTCGTTAACTCATATGTCCAGAGTGCGTTATTTCAAGAGGCTTATATGCTCAATAATAATGTTAATTGCAATCCCTAATCCAACCTCTTTGACCAACCTCTGGTTTGGACACAGAGGTTGGCAGATCTCTACTGGTCAAATTTGTGCACTTTCATTCTGAGCGTACACTCATACACTTTGAGATCAACAGCTGCAAAAGCAACTCGTGGATCATATGTTTCTTTGGGACTTTGTTTAATAAAAAAAAAAATCTATCCTTGAGTTAAATTTGCTGCTGTAGCCAGTCCTGGTGAAAATCAGTCGTTTAAAACCTATGGCACTTATATATTATTTATCCTATAATACAATCATTTAACAACAATTGAAATGAAAATGACATGATAAATTCCTTGGCAGACACGTAATTTTTTTTCTGAAAGCCTTTGAGAGATCTTTAGAGCTTGGCATAATGACACTAAAGATTTCAACAGCAAACCTACTGACGTCAGGGGTTTAAATAGGGCAGGCTCCAGCTGTCATTAACCTAAAGAATCTGTAATCATCTACGCATTTTAAAGTGTACTGAATATCAGATTGTACTTACTTTTTCACACGTATGTGCTTTTGTATTCATTTAAATTATAAAATGATTACATGATGGCAGTGTACTACAAAATGTAAAAGAAATGTGAAGAGACCACTCAGCTTTTGTGTTATGTAGAGTTATTCTTGTAAACACTTACATGGTATTAAAAGTCATTCGCTGAACCAAAGCAACTTGTTCATCCTTCAGTATCTTTAGTTACTTAATTGAAGATGAATTATTCATTTAATTCAGTAAGAGTGATGATCGTGGTTTTTAAAGGAAAAATATATTGATAGGGACTATACATAGAGTTACTCTAGATGTTTAGATTTACAATCACAGTGTTTGGAGCGTTTCTGGGGCGTTTTTCGGTACTCTGAAGTGACAGTCTAGGCATCGGTTTCAGTCCAGGCAGACATCCACTTAACTAAGAACATGACAGCAGCTATGTTTCTTTATGGTTTAATTATTGCCTTGGTATGATAAGTGCACTGTAAAATTCATGATAAGTGCAAAAGTGCTGCATATTAATGACCAGCACTATGGCCGTAATGACTGCTTTTTGGTACAGCAGATAAAACAAAGGAGTGAGAAGGTAACCCGGGCACACACCCGTGCAGACTCTGTGTAGATTTCCTATAATGAAATATTAAACAAATCTCAGGTATAAATTTAAATATTCATACATCAAATGTAACAATGCAAATAAACCAAACAAGACATCAGCACATACATGTTGCATACCCAGCCAACTCTTTCAGCTAATTTTCTTCACCCAAAACACATTTTATTACAGACTGCAGGTTCTGACTGGCTCGTTTATATTTTGAAGCCCGTGCTTCAATGAACATAAGGTCTTTGATTAAAGATGTTACTTTCTGTCTATATTCTGTAGAGGTTTTATGTGATCTGTAGGTTTTGCACATTCATTTCACGTTTGTGTTTTCCGTTTTTCTTTTTCATAGGAAACAGCTTATAAAGCCAGTAAGGAAAAGGCAATTGGTAGGAATCCAACCATGTTTGCACACTTTACTGGAAAAAGACTGGAAAAACTTTTGATATATTACCGTTTATCAAATGCTTATCAAAAATTATGGTATAATCACTCCTCCTTACTTACATGGTGCATGAAACCCTTATTACCCATTAAAATATAACATAAAGCCAAATCACCCCCTACTAAGATCATGTATGTGTCTACATTCAAATAATGACATGTTTACACTGTAACTGATGTGTTTTGCCCCATGATGAAGGCTTATGTTTAGCATAGTGGGTTCTGCAACTGAGTATACCCTGATAAAGTAATTATGTGTTGCCACGTTTAGTTTTACATCTATGCTGCTGAATTGTAACTATAGTGGACTTATTGTAAAGGTAAATGGTAAATGAAGAAAAATCAGAAGTAATTTTCCAGGGCTGTGGTTTCTAAGTAGGTTACACAGCAATAACGTGCAGAAGTTTCATGTTTCTGCTCATTGTAGTAATATAGCTTACAACCCTCTCAATTATCAGCAGGGAGACGGTGTCCACAGTGGTGTACCAAAGCACAGAGAAAGAGACCACAAATGAAAATTATGAGTTTCACCCTGCAGGATCTTCATAATCACTAACTATAATGTCAAGTGACATTCCTCCTGTATAAATATTCAAATAGCAGGTTGAGTCATGAAAAAAAAATCAATTACTTGCTTTTACCGTACAAACAGCAACAGTAATAGGAAAAAAAGGATCCCGTGGGATTAAATGCAGCATCTGTGTCTTAATAAATAACAGTACCGTGTGTAATGGTAACATTTATGGGACTGAGCTCTTTTGGTATGACAACATCAGTTTTTGAATGATGTCCAAACTCTATACCAAGTCAAATTCCAACTAAAAGGATATATTTCACCAGTATCAATAGTATGAGTAAAGAAACTTAGTTTATAAAAGGAGTCACATAATTTTAATATAGGTTTATTTTTTAATTATAAAAACTGTTAAGAATTATTTTATTTAACAGCATTATCTTATTTACAGAAAGGGGCTTTAAGTGTTACAGGATGTTTAATATATTACTCTTTAAAACACATTGTACATGTTTTGACTCTTTTAAGAAGACTGTTGTGTAAAACAACTATCTATAGCCATTCTGTGAACTTGAGCCAAATGCTGATGTTAGTGTGGTGACATGTAATAACCCAAAGCATGTTTAAATAATACTCTGTTAATGAGGCTATTTTTTTTTTAAGTGTAAGTCACTGTTGCTATTTAGATTCATCCTCTAGAGGCTTTGAATGTGCAAATGTGTTGTTAATACATTAAAATATAGAATAAGAGAGCCGGACTATGAAACATGCATTGATATTGTTATGCACATTAGCAAAATTGCAAGCTTGCTATCTATCTGAAGTTGCAACAGGAGCAAAAAATGTACTTTTTTGTTGGGAACAGTTGATCCAAAAACCTCAATAGAGCTCTAAAGGTAATCATAAACTCTGTATAGGAATAAATAAGAACAGAGTAAACCGTTCAAAAAGAGCAATATACTGGTTAGTGGTGTGTGGGTACCTGCTGCTTGTATTTTGTGTCTGAGGTCAGATAGGTCAATGCTATCCTGGAGTCTGCCTTAAAAAATTGGAAGTGATTCCTCTCAGCCTGCCTGGATTCTTGCTCAGATTCTCCTTTCTTTTTGGCATCAATTTCACCCTCTTTTCATACAGAGGTCTGGATGGTTGCCCATTTTTTGAAAAGTGATATTGAGCACCAAGCCTTTCTAGCTTTTTCAGAAATCCATTTACCTGGCCACCTGTCAGCTAGGGGGTGGGGAATGTTGTGGCCAATGTGACTGTGAAGGGTAATTTACAGGGAGGGTCTTTCAGCAAGGTATTTTATGTATGTACTCTAGTTTGCCGCCGTCTTTTCATCCTCGGCGTGCCGTGCATGAAAATGCTGCCCTGTCATAGGACGCTGTGTCCTGACTAACTTAATCTCGACTAACTGGGCAAAAGTGATTGGAGTGATGCTCAGGGTGTCGAAGCAGGAAAACCGTACGTCACACGTGTGAACATTTCATTATAGGAACGGTCTCTCTCTCCCTCCTTTCCTGTCTCTCTCTCACTGTCTGTCACAGCTGATTGCCTTCAGCAATGGTCCTTCGAAACCTACAACACTTGTGCCCACTCCAATTCAATTACCAGCAGGCTCTCCATGAGGAGCCTGAAAATGAGTTGGTGATTATCAGTTTCCAGGCTGTTTAGCAGCATCCTGGACAGCTGATGGCTGCTGCCCACACCAAGCTCTGAGACTCTTCTTATCATTTCCTGAAACATTAAGACTTCTCTTTGTGATGTACGAGGGACTGGCTGATGCATACAAACTGTTGGGTAGATTGTTTGCCCGTTTCTAACCCCGGCAGTAACACAGCTTTTGGTGACTCCTATGACTTTGGTCCAGACTAAAATAACTATTGGATGGATTGCCATTCATAGTTTATGGTCCCTAGGCAATGAACTGAAGTCACTTTATTATCCTTCAACTTTTCATCTCACTAAATATCTTCCTAACATCTCACATTTCATCAGGCTCACTTGTAATCACGGTAAGCATACTAACATCTAAATTCAGCTGTAGAAATTCTGGGAAAAATAACACTTAAAGACCCTTTAAATCATACAAATTATACTTTGACACATGTGACCCACTGAAAAATCATTCCTAATGCGTGTTTTGATAGCAATCGCCTCCCCCAGCAGGATAATCCATCCTGCTACAGCAAAATAGATAAATTAATTATTTTTTTAAAAAGCTCAAAAGTGAGTTCAGCAATGCAACAAAGAGCCCAAGGTGTTTATCCCGCTTCCTGACTTCCCATATCCCAATTCAATTAAGCATCCATGGGATGTGCCAGACTAAATCCCTGCCACGCGACAACCCACAGGACCTGAAGGATCTGCCATCAGTCTGCCCCAAAGGTCATGTGTACATGCCCTAACAGGTCCCAGCTGGCTTAGTGGTATGAGTGGAACCTGAAAAATAAAAGGAAAATGGTATTGATGTGGTGGATAGATGTAAATACGCTCTTCTCCTTGGTTTCGCTGCACTGCATAAAACAGATTTAAGAAGACAATTACGTGATCACTTGGCTAAGCATTGTTTCTGTTGTTCTATTGGAGTGGCCCTGGATTTAGTTGGCTGTGAGCAAACACTGAATGTAAACAATTATGGATTAGACTGTATTGTGTCTGTTGGTCAGACATACTTATTACTGAGTGGATAATAAGGGCTTAAATGATTGTGAGTGATAGTTCTCCATATATGTAGGCCAAGTTATAGAAATAAATCACTTCTCATTTCCCTGTAGAGATAATGATAAACGAGGTGTGAATACCTCTGAATAATTCCCAGATTTGTAGCCAGGCTTTTGAACAGGTAGACATCATTGTTCCAATTTTTTCCTGGGGTTTTTTGTGCTCTCACTCTTGCACTGGCATATATGAATTTGCTCTCATTCACACACTCCCATTTCTATGTCTTTCTGGGTTTACTGTAATTCATAAACTGTGTTCTGTGCTGATTATCCAGGGTGACAAAAGCAATTGTTCTGCTACACTAAATCTGTGGGGATTAATGCTCGTCTCTGGAGCCGTTCCCTCTGGTTTCGTGTATGTGTGTCTCTGTGTGGGTTGTCTTCTTCTCTCTCCTGTGCTCCGCCCTGTCGGGGTGCACTTACTTTATCCGTTGCCATTTGATTTGGTGAGTTCATTTATTTAAAAAAAATAAAAAGGTACCACTGAGTTAACAATTGAAAATTGTATTTGACCTCTGCTGTGTGCTGCTGTTCTTATGTCAGTACATGGATGCAGGATGTGTCCTTCACAAAGCTATGAATCAACTTTTTTCCCCCCCATCCAGATGTCTTTGGGGGATTACACATGCTAAGGGATTAATCCTGCCATGTGCCATATGACAGCACCAAGCACTGAGAGGAGCACAAAAGTCAAGTCATGGACTAACGCCATTAATAGATTTCAGTAAGCCTTTTTTTGCTTTCAGAGGTTGACTTGTGGCTATATTAATTCAATTCCCAAACCCCTCTTGTAAGTAACCCATCCTCTACCTCTGCGCTCTGTGAGGAGCAAGGCCATGGTCTACTGGCGCTCAATAAGAAGTCTCCTCAAAGGATTTTGACTAGCCTCGTTTCACAGGAGACAATGTGCATTATGTTTTAATCTTATTAGCATTGAATTAACACCGCATCAATGACCTGCTCAAAACAGAGTGCATTTAAGTCCATCCAGCTTTCAGCTGTTATGCAAAACAGATTTAGAAGCACTTCTGAAGGAAAGAGAATCATCAAAGCTATTCGTTACCTCTGGACAACAAATCATGTTGAATGCATCATAAGGAAGCCGCTTTAGCTTTAAAGGGGAGATGGTCCGTAACCTTGGTATCGCACACAAGAACAATATACTTCAATCTTTCACATGAGGGACAATTGAACACGTGCGGTGTGTGCAAATTGATTTTGTTTCTGTGCAGAGGCTCGGTGGATAGGACATAACCTCTTTGTCCAGATGAAGTGTGCTGTGCAGAAGTGGTTCATTCTGGAAATGGGACATAGGAGAGGCCATCTGAGTATGAGGAAAAGTAATCTGCATGTACACCATGCGTATTTGTTAAAAGCTACATGATGTCATAGCATAAAATCAATCCACTGATGAATCATTGAGAATCTAATCTGCAAAAGTGTCCATTTAGAAACTCGAAACTTAATTTATTTTGTTTTGTATAAATCTGGGTATCTTTTTGAAATAATTTTGTAACATAAATCATTTTAGCAAAGATGTCATTTATCTTTACATATGACAAGAAATTTAATTTTACAGGCGAACACTAAAAAGCTCAGTTTCATACTTAATCTTAAATCTTATCTGGCTTTATTGTTCGGCTCTGTTACTGCTTCTCTTTGCCTCTTCATAACACATCTCAAGTCTTTTACTCATCCTATTGCCGTGTCTGTCTCTCTCTGCCTCTCATATTTCATTTCTTTCCACCTACTAGGTAATATCGATATTGTGAAAACAAATTATAAGAAGTCTTCAGACCTCAATTTGTTTTTAAAAGTGGAATATTTCCTTATCGAGTTGTGCATTGCAGTGCCCCACAGTCCATGTGAAGCTTGCATATACTCTCCCTTATTTTCTGTCTCCCTCCCCCTCTCTTCAACACACACACACACACTTTGAACCTGCATTGCTGCAGTGTACAAGCATCCACTCAAACCAGGCTATATTACAATTAATTTGTCAGAGTTTTTGCTCTATGCTCAATAGCCTCGGGCATGTGCAGACACAGCAGGGGAATCCTATCTCCCCAGCATGTTTATGAGGTGAAAGAGAAAACTATCCGCTGTTCATTATTAATATTACAAAAACCAAAGGGATGCTGAGAAGAGGGCTGAAGTATAAGGACAAATACAGCCCACTGGTTTGATCTTTGCTTCTGTACATCCAAACAGCTAGTGCGTAAGATAATCACATTTCAGAGGGTTGTCACATTTCAGAGAGTATACTTGACAATGAGTGGAAAAACACTTGCTGGAGTCTGTACTTCAATAAAGTTAATGCAGAAAATTTCCTCTGCTGCTCTGTTTGGGGGGGGGGGAAACAAAACTGTATATCTTTATGGAGGGTCTTAGTAATAACACAGCAGGGAGAGGAGATATCCAGTGTATTTTAATTTTTTCTTCACTCTTAGATTTTCTGACACTGTGTATTACTCTGAGCAGATTTAAGATTCAGTGGGATAAAAGGATAGAAGTCAGTCAGCCAGCACTGAACTATGAAAAGATGACAACAGAACTTGACTGTCAGTGGCTGCTGAATAACTGCTGTGACTAACATGGGCCACAGAAAATTAATAAAGTAATATTACTATTACTTTTGCTAGCAAGTCCATAAGAATTAATAACCAGGTTGAAAAAATGTGTTTGATGTAAGGGCTGCGTTATCGACCCATGAAAAACAACAGAATTAATCAATTTTTTGACCAACAAAATTTGATAAACTAAGCTGAGCAGTCAGTCTTAGCCTTCATGCTGTGAAGCTGCATTCACTTGTCTTTAACAAAATATCACAGTCAAAATTACTAACAAACAAATGTTTCATAGTAAGTATTGCACTGCCTGCAGTCTTTGTGAATGTTCATGCACACAGTTGACAAGCTCTATGATAGTTTACAGCTCCGCTAGTAATTTAAACATGAATTGATTACAAAAGCTGCATATGGTGGAGCTGACACTTACTGCATTGTAATGACACTGATCATCATTTTAATTTATTTTATTTTGTATTTTTAATGGCTGCCTCCAGCAGGATAACATGTCATATGTCTCAAACTGGTTTCTTGAACATCATGATAAATTCACTGCACTCAAATGGCCCCCACAGTTACCCAATCCTAATTCCATAGAGCACCTTCGACATGTGGTGGAGTGGGAGATTCACATCGTGGACAGGCAGTCAACAAATCTGCAATATTTACATGATGCTGTCATGTAAATATGAACCAAAATCTATGACGAATGTGTCCAACACCTTGTTGAATCTATGCCGTGAAGAATTCTGAAGACAAAAGGGAGGGTTGACCTTTAGTTTATAAGGTTCCAGTTTGCTATCTGGCGAGTGCAGATTACCAGTTTGAAAATGATATCTGCACAAATATGAACAGTTCAAACTCTGATTTCTGGACATAGCAAGACGGCGAACACTTTACATTGGAGAGATTCCCTGAAGATGATGTATGAATTGTACCCTCAGAGGTAGTTTAATAAAAGTATGAATACATGCTAAACTTGATTTAGATCAAAAAGCAATTTTCATATTATTGAATACTGAATAAATGTCACTTTTTATTTTTTATTTATCAAGCACTCTAAATGATAGCATTTGTTTGGCCCTGTGATTTAAACAGGGATAATATAATAATCCCCAAAATTAATATTTTCACATTGAGTACTGATTTCTAGTGATATTGCAAAGCCCCGAGGAAACTAACTGCAAAACATGTCAGCAACTGTGCTGTCTGTTAAACACAACCCATAAAAATGGACCAATGTTACTTTCAAAAACAGGTTTTTTTGCACAAACTTTATCAATAAGTGCTTAAATTGGGTCCCTAAAAGTTTTCCCGCTGGCATCCAGAATGAAATAGGGTTGTATATAACTTTATGAAACTGTAACACTAATAACACTACATTTATGAATAGTAAAACTGGAAACATCCAAATAAACATGGAGTATTTACGCCTGCTGTTTCTGGAAGATATGCCTGCTGCTCTGCTGTGTTACAAATTAAAAATGTTCTCAAAGTGCTTTACAGAAATTTATTTGGCCACTCAATCAGCATCAAGTGGTTACAAAAAATGCAAACTCTAGTATCCATTAACTGCTCAAGATAATAAATCCTTTTATTTCCTGTTTATGCAACACTCTATATCTCTCTTTTATAACCTTCTATCCATTTAAAGTGATTGGTCTGTATGAGTAAAACCCCACTGCTGCCCTAAAGTATTTATCTATGCATTCCAAGTTCCTATCCACCCACCTAATCAGTTCCTAATGACTAGTGGATGGTGATGTTAGCTCCAGCCTAATGTGTGGATATAGATCAGACTTTGGTGATGGATGTCGTAGTCTGGGCCGTAATGAATGCTTCCAGACCAGGCTGGCAGCAGGTGGCTGTAAGTGGAGCAACAGCTTTCCAATAACTCCTCTTAACTGGGCACACTGTGTCCAGACAGTGCTCTGGACACACTCACCTCTCCGCCTCCACTAGCGGCATTCTTTTCACACAAGATTAGACGAATTGGGTGCAAATAAGAGCCAAACACTTAAAAACAAAGTACTGAGTAAAAAGAGTAATTTAGGGCTTGTGTGATTAATGTAATAAGAAACAATAGATATCACACCAGAAGCTTGGGGACTGTGTGTCTAGCTGTACTGTAGGGGAGCTGTGACTTTTAAACAGATGCAGATGAGGTCTGGGCTGCTATAATTAGCAGCGAGTTGGGTTGTGAATTTCATTTCAACTTTCACTTTCTTAAAACCGGTGTCTTTTCCACAGTGTTTGCAGAAGATTTATCCACGATTACTCAGTGTTAGGCTTGTTTGTTTGTTTTTACCGTTGCTGTTCATTACTAGTGCTTCTGACCACTGTGCCAACAAAAACTGCTTTCACCTGCTCCCTTATTCATGAGAGGTCACCATTGATTCGGCGTAACCTCAAAGGATTTTGTCTCCTACCAACTTTTGCTTATCAGGTGAATGTGTAAACAACTATGGAGCCACCTTCTGACTGATGTCACCACAAAGACTGAAAAACAGACGACATGAAGGCTTGAGAAGCCAATTATTGTTAACCACTTCGTTTTAAGGGAGCTTGGGATCTCTTTTGAAAGACATGCGTGTTATAAAAATGTATTATTTTGTATCTCACATCACATTTAAACTTTTACAGTTTCTGAGTGAAATATGAGAATGTAGCTTCATACTTTTAGAGCTTGATCCATTCAAAGAGCACTTAAACCTCATTCACAGAGCACCTGTGAAAAAGGGGTAAAACTAATGTCACAGTGCCCTGTGACCTGACACTGTAAGTACTGTATTTAAATGCAGAGAGCAGAGGTGTGACTATACTATGGGCTCTCAGATTTCTAGGAGAGTAGACAGTTTGTTCAATAGGCCCTTATAAATAAACACTGTGATAAAAGGAGACATGATTTGTTTTCGTACACAAATTCAATTTCTACCTTCAGTTTTCATTTCATCAGGTTTCATTGGTCTTAAAAGTGAGTCTGGTAGCCAGTTTGCTAAGTACACAGAACAGGGAACAGCCCCTATTTTAAGACTTTAAACTGTCAGCAATACAGATTAGGAACTGATAATAACCAGGACCATTATAAACCAAATGAGTGTTTTGTGGCTTTCACCTGTTTTTGTTTGTGACACAAATCTTATTTTCAGCTCGCTGTGAGTCTGCGTTGTCATTAACAGTTGCTCTGGCTTAGCCTTCTGTGCAGTCACCATAAGTGCATCTCGTCATGTATGCACATCACATGGAGCCGAGCTGACAAGAGACCATAAGTGCAATTAAAGTCTCAACAAGTGTTGAAGAATGGATGAGTGCAATAGGGAGAAGGAAAGAGAGAGGACAGTTGGGGAAAGCGGTTTTCAGATGTGTCAACTCACTTGACCCCAGTTTGCAGTTAAGTCAAAAACTAATCCAAACATACAAAGCTGTTGGCATCATACTTGTTAAATACCTCCAAAGTACTGACCCTTTGCTGTTAGCTTCCTCCTAAGCTAGCTTTCCACCAGCTGGTGCGCTGCTGTGGACAAAAGGTGTCGTAAACACGTCTACACGCTGTCGCCCAGTTTAGCTTTCAAGTCCAGATTTGACGGATATCAAACCAAAATATTGCATCCTTAAATCTGAAAGGTATCAAAAAAATTAAAGTTTTATTGTCATTATTATACATATATGTATGTGTGTACATATACATAGCTACAAATGCAAACATTATATATAAATTGTACATTTGAGTTTTTTGTGGCAGATATCACACTATTCATGTATACAATAAGTAAAGACTACAAAAGGATCCCCGTGGCACACCTGTAGTAACAGAAAAGGGATGAGTCAAAATGACTGGAGTCTACTATCTAAATTTGCACAAGCATATTTGCACATTCACTGCTGTCTACTGCTCATACAACTGATCTAGCATTACATAGCTTATTAAAGCTCAGAATTAGATTATATCTGTCTATTTTATTAACCACTCATCCATCTTTGCTTTCATAGGGAAAAAGGCGGGGACAGGTTGCTAACTGATCACCAGAGCGCGAGAAACAACCAAACACTTGGAATTGGAAGGGGACCCAGCTTTGACAGCTTCACCTCACTTTGCTGTTTTTTTTTTTTTTTTTTTTATTGAGCTTGTGCTCACATGTTAACTCTGTAAGCTGCACAGATTCTACAAAAAACATCCATCCTCTCACTTGTTGAGGAGCATGAACAGTGGGGGGGCTGGAGGCGGGGTAGACCCTGGACAAGTTGCCAGTCCTTCACAGAACTCACAGACAAACAACATGCTTCAACCCACATCAAAAAGTGCCATAAACAATTACAACCTAATGCACTCAAAGAAAAACACTAGCCACAATTACAGAAGTGTAAATATTGGAGAGCATTGTATACAGTGCAACAGAGACATTTTCCTCAAGGTGCAAAAGTAGATCAATGAGCTCACCACACACTAGGACAGTTGGAGGTGCCGACTGTGACTGCAGAATCTCATCAACACATTTCAATTTGTTTGGCAGAGATCATGCTTTACAACTAGCTGCACAAAATGATTTAAGGGGGGGACACTTCCTAAATCATAATGAAAGATGTCAGTCAGTGTCCTTCTCAGTTGTGCTAGTTAGACGCATTACTGCAGACGCATTATACTACTAGTAACTGAGCTTGGTCCTTACTGCAGTCAGACAGTAAGATTTGAATTTTATCATAACGCTGACACTGCACACACAGAGATGCTGAGGAAAAGAAACAATAGATGATCAGGGAACAAAATATATCTTTTTAAGAAGGGGAGAGCAGTGATTGCCAAGTGTGTATGTGTCTCTCTTCTTTTCCCGTGGAGAACCTCTTAGTTGTAAACTTGGCCTGTGCTCCAGACTCCAGCTGTGAGGTCATTGATGTGTGTTCTATACAGAAGCCATGCTGGGAAATGGTAACAGATTTGAGCCAGGCCCCATGGAAAAGCAGACACACCAAGAACCTGGCCAAATGTTATTAGAAATTCACAGATGGCCTCTTTTGAGGATTTAGCATCTCAAATATATGTTTTTTCTGTATGTGTACTTATGTCTGTGCATGTGTATGTAGGGATTCATATGTAGGGTTTATGGATTAAAAAGATGATATTAGAAAAGCAGATTCAAAAGAGCTTCGTATCTTTTGCAGATCTGCCTGTTTTAGGATATTGGAATAAGTGTTTGAGTTTCAGACATCACGGTGTGCAGAGGCGTGTTGGCCTAACTAGTCAAATTGTTTGCATGCCATCACAGGCTATCAAATAGTCTGTGTTTCTCCTAAAATATCAGATGATGTTTGTGCTGCTTGATGGAAAAGCTCATTTTTCTCAATTTTATTTTATTTGCTAACATCCAACCCCTTATTCACAACCAAATAAAGTAAAACAGCTTGTTAATCTTCTGTTCCCCTTAACAGTGTTTGTCATTTCTTTTTGGACAGCAGCTATTGTTATTAGATAGTGAGGTTTGGTTACTGCTATTTTTAGCTTCCTTGGTCATGAATGCCCCGCAATCTTCTTGTGTTCCCTGCAGGTGTGGAGACTAAATAGAAGAAAACAAGGCTGTGGTGATTATATTAGAAGTCTGCAACTCAGCCAAAAAACCCAACAAGACCTCAGGGTGCGATGAAGAACGAGGCTAATATTAATATGCATCCTCAGGTTCACACTTGAAATACAATTATTGCTATTTTTCACACACCAGCTGCGTGGGATGATGCTGTTGATACCAGTCATTTTGTGACCACCTCGACCCAGAATTATGTCTCCAACTAGAAATTGATTACTATGGAATTAGCTGACTTCCTCTAAAGGCAACAGAAGATTAGTAAACAGTAAAGCCAAGCATGTTGGTACTTACCTCTCACTGATGTGAGTGAGTGCAGTCTCTTAGAGTCTTTAGAGCGGCTCTTAAATACCATAGTGGTGCTGCTGCTGCTGCTACTTTAAATGTTAAATTTGCATGAGTGCATTAGTTACAGTGCAGACCGATACAATACTGTTTCTGATCATATCCTATGTCTCTGCCAGTCAGACCTGTTTGGTTGTTTTTGCTTGACCTGTCCAGAGAATGATTCAGAAAGACTGAGACAGAAAGGGACAAGAAGCGGTATCCATTGGAGACTGATGCAATTACGATTAGACCAAAGTCAGAGGACGGTGCTATTCATCAGGCCATTTATGAGGGGATCATCAGATAAATGCTTTAGTAAGTGGAGGCCAGTCACAGCACGGGGTGATTGATGTGATAGCCATATAATCCAATAAGTGGCTGTGGTCCCTGCACTGCAACATTACAAAGATGTATAGCAAAACTAGAAATCACATTTGAAATTGTTTGGTAATTTGGCCATGGTAGATCTGACTCTCTCTAAGTGTCCATTCTGTAAGCGCATTTATTGTGTTTAGTACGGTGCTTGAGAAATTGTCCGAATCTGTTACTGTTGGAATGGTTTGATGTTGCTAAACAATGGGGACTTATTGATCGACGTCCCTTAATCCATCTCTTTGATGTGCGTGTCTGTGTGTATATCCATGCATCTTTTCCCCCAAAGCCCAATCATTTTGGGATTAACAAGTTATCGAATGGCCTTATGAATATAATCCTGATTTGATTTCTTCATGATATCATTTTTTTCTCCTGCTGCTGTTTCCTTAGTGCATTCAATTTAATATCAGCACATTCAATTTACTGGGTTTTATGGAGGCTTTCGGCACCTTTGCTTCCTGGCAGGGAAAGAAAATATTGGGGCCAACAGTTATCTTCAGTCACTCATCTGAAAAATAGACTGTAATTATTTTAGTTGGGCTATCCGCACCGAAATTTAATGTTACCACTGAAAGTTAGGACTTCGTACTTACCGTTCAAATGTGAAAATACACTCGGTGTATCACAGTCTGCTGAAGTCTCTCTTGCTCTGGGGTTTGAACACCTATTGGCATATATCACACATGCAGGATAAAAATAGAAACCATCTACACTCCTATCATCAGCCTCCTCCTCCTCTCTAACACCACCTTCCCTCCCTCCTATTATCTCCTCTATCTCAACACATCTCTCTCTCTCTCTCTCTCTCCTTCTGTCTCCTCCCCACCCCATTCACATTCATGCAACACAACTCTCACACACCGCTGTGCAGAATATACTGTTTATATATTTTAACAGTCATGGTTGCGTGCATGCTAGTTCAGATGAAGTGTAATCTTTTTTTTTTTTCCTTTTCTTTTTTTTTAGGTGTCATATTTTTAAACATGTCATCTGCTGCTTGGCTGTTTGTGTTTCCGTGGTAACCCTAGGCTGTAAATGAGAATTATCTGTTGAGTGCATAATTATAACGCACGCACACATTCGGAGCAGCCGCAGCAGAGATTCCCACCTAAGAGGATCAGTGGTAGAGAGTTAAGAACCTCCATTTTCACTGTATTCTAATTCCACATTTGCTCCACAAGTGTGCGCCTCCATCTGTTTCGTTATCGCCATTTCTTCGTCTCGCTTTCTCGCTCATAACCACAGCTATATGTTTAATTACAGAGATGATAAAATACCATCGTGAGAGCGTCTTTCTCTCCATTCCGCCCTTTTTTTTCCCCTCTCTCCGAGAGCGAAGATAAGTCAGTCAAACTATTCTTCTTTCTGCACCGCGTGTGTGGTTAATACACTGACTCATTGTGTGTGCCCCCATCTACATCAGACACCTGTTGTGGCTCTAATTGTATAGTGAGACTGTTAATCACGATCAGATTGTCATCCACATGGCTGTATGCGACTGCGCCTTTGTGAAACTCAGGCAGGAACCAGCTGTTACCGTGAATAGCTCTTGGCTTTCACAAGGACCGTTTGCCAGCTTTTGGTTGAGGTTCGGGTTGGTGTATGTGTGAAATAAATTGAACATCTACTCCTTGGCCCATTAGTTGTGAGATTCCATTTCGTTTTCCTGGTATCTTTGTCTTGTGCCTCCTCTCCTCTCTGTCTTTATAAAGAAGTGTATGCGCGTGTTTATGTGTGAATGCCTCCCTACAGGCTCCTTGCTGCTGATGATTGCACTGGCCATTTCCCTCTGAGGCTCTCCCTGGATGACAAATTCACACATCTGTTATCAGCCTCCTCTTTTCCACAAAATCAATAGTCCCTCCTCAGTTTTCTCTGTATGTAGGGGAGGGTGTTGCTGCACTGTCTTCTTTTCACCACTGTAAATGCCCACGGCTAACCACACACATGAAGATAACCCTGTAAAATTTAAGCGAGGCCACGTAACAGTTGTTGAACACCAGTTACAAAAGCCACAAGTAGAGATGATACTAGTGGTTAATGTGAGACTGTAGTATGAGAAAAGCACCAGTAGAGAAGTGCCATTAAGTCTGCTTAGTTACACAACAGATTCTTTTTAAAGTTCAGCCAGCATGAATTACTGAATGTGTCACGCCAAGTAAAATATACTGAGGAAAAACCTGTTTTGCCTTTTTATGACTTGTATTTGTCAAGGACGTGATACTGTGTTATTTCATCTTTCAAACTTGCATGATTTAGCACAGATAAATAAAAGAACAGGCAAAAGTACACAGGTTTATGTCTCTGTGTTATTATATTTGTGTGGAGCAAAGAAGGGAGAAGAGAAGGGGGGGAATGCGTAGTCGGCTACTTAATTAGGTACACCTGTTCAACTGTTTGTTAGCTCAAGGATCTAATTAGCCTATCCCATGCCAGAAACTTTGACTGTGGCATGGTTGTTGGCACCAGAGAGTCTGGTATGAGTATTTCAGAAACTGCTGGGACTTCCCCACACCACCATCTCAATGGTTTACAGAGGTCTGGTCTGAAAAAACAAAAAATCTCCAGTGAGCAGCAGTTCTGTGGGAGAAAATGTCTCACTGATGTCGCAGGTCATGGAAAAATAACCAGAATTCTGATCCAAAGGCAACAGTTTCTCCAGTAACTATTTGTTGCAACCAAGATATTGAGATGAACTTATCTGAATGTCCAACACTTCTTCTTTAAAGCAGAGCTATAGCTTCAGAAGAACAACACCAGGTGTCACTCCTGTCAGCAAAGAAGAAGAAACTGAAGCTACAGTTTATATGGTCTCGCAAAAAACTGGGCAACAGAAGACTGGAAAATGTTGATCTGGTGTGATGAGTCTTCATTTCTACCAAAACATTCAGACAATAGGTTCAAAATTAGCCATAAACATCATGAAAGCATGAATGAATCCTACCCTTGTATCAGTTATTCAGGCTGCTGATGGTGTAAAGGTGCAGGAGATATTTCCTTGGTCCACTTTGGGCCCCTTAATACCATTTACCACAAGACTGATGTCCATCCTTCTATGATCATCGTGTACCCATCTTCTGATCGTTGCTTCGAGCAGGATAACACATCATGTCCCAAAGGTCAAATCATCTCAAAATGGTTTCTTGAATCTAACAAGGAAATCACTGAGGACCTTTGGGATGTGATGGAACATGAGATTTACATCAGGGATGTGCAGCCAACAAATCTGCTACAACTGTGTGATGTTATCATGCCAATATATACCAAAAACACTTCGTTGAATCTGTGCCATGAAAAACTGAGGCAGTTCTGAAAGTAAAAGAAGGTCCAAGCTACATGTATGTGCATGTAAAGGATCGACAGGATGTTAACTGAGTACCATTACTGCTGTAAGTAGCAGATAAGGATGGCGAAACCTCTAACATGAAGGAGAAAAAGGCAGAATGACACACTCATCTATCAGCACAACGTCTTTACTGTACTGTTAACCTCTAATATTCGTCAGCACAGACAACAGGAGCAACTGATATATGTTCTGTTGTTGTGTACAATAATGTATACACGCCAAAGATGACCTTAAAAGATGAAAATATAGAGTACACATATAACATACATGTTATGGATCAACTTCACTTAATAATCAACTAACTAAAATCAAATCCTTTAGTAAAATAAGTCCTGTTGATGACTTTACACAGAAGGAAAAAGTGTCTATTTGTGATGCATCTGTGTTGTTTCTGCAGGTGTTATGCATTCTGGGTTGTTACCAATAAAACCAGCTCCTTTCTTGTTTTACTTAGTTACCCAAGTCTCACAGCAGAACTAATTAATTTCTCACCAATCATATTGAGGAAGACAGGGATAATGTCCCGAAGCTGGCTTGCTTAGTGTGAACATTAACATGATCACAACATGGAACCAAAGACTGATTACTTCTGTTTACTAATTTTCCGGCGGGTATGGTAACTTAAAGCCACATGGATCCCAGCAGTCCGTCACTGTAGTGTACAAAGCAATTACCCTCCGAGTTGATGATGAAAAGAATCTTGAAATGTTCGCAAATAATTGTCACTATAACTTGGAGAAATCACGGTGCATTATTCAAACATGCATGCCGTTCCAGATCAGGGGTGACAATTTTGGAACAGCAGTAGGTAGCTCAGCAAAGAAAAAGACTGATGATAAGAGCTCTTAAACTACACCCACCCAGCCACCCACGTTTCATATTTTGCAAAGCATTTAGCTTTGTCTTCCTGTCCTTCCTCTCTTTCCTTTGGTCTCCGCCACATGTCCTCTCCGTTCACCTGTGCTCAGTCCACCTGTTCTCTGTTTTCTGCCAGTTCATTCATTCTTTTTTCACAGCGCATCGAGACCGGCTTAGGTAGCTTATCCTCCTCATTTCACACCGGCTTTTTTTTTCTCCTCACCTCACTTGCCACCCATTCTGCCATTTTCCCACTTTTCAAAGGGCGCTTGTGTTTACCAAAAATGCAATGAAGGTCAAAGGCCTCTCCATCAGGAAGAGAGTGCAAGAAAAGGCAAGGAGAAAGATGAGGGGGCATACAGGATCAGACAAGGCTGTATAATGACCTAGAGACAGGCTATGTAATCAGTCTGTCTGTCTCTTTCCTTTCACTGTAGCACCAGGTAGCTTGTGGGGTCACGAGAACAGTGTTTGATTGGTACAAGGCTGACAAGGCACAGTCATTTGGAGGGCCAGCATTGGAAGAGGAGTGGCTGCAGGCAACCTGCTGACAGAATCTTCCAGATTGATGAGGGCTGACTTTCACCCCCTTGACCCCTTTTCTTTTGAGCCCTTGTCCCGATTAAGCAGGTGGGAGACGGAAAGAGCTATTTTTGGTATATGGGTTGTCTTCGTGTTGAAAAGACCCTGTAAATGAGTTGATCTGTGGAGGAGGGAAGAGCAACATCTGTGGGATTGGATTGGAGGACAAAAGAGCAGTGAAGGCACAAGCAGTATGAAAAGTTGTTTGTCACATATATCTCACAGTTTCAGAGAGAATCAGCTGAACAGAAATTCACGAGTTGTGGCCGAACAAACTGTATTGCAGGTCCTGCACAGGCATGTGCATTTGACTCAGTGAATTACTCACAGGCTCTGGTGCTGCTTATTACTCATAAGTAGCAGACAGCTATATATATTGGGTGTTAGAGTATAGCTCTGTTTCGCTCTCTTCCCTCACTTGGCTTCATGATTCTTGGACATGAAAGATGCGGAGTGCTGTAGGTGGGAGAGTTGTGTAAGTGAGGAGGCACAGAAAGAGATGGTAGGTCAAGTAGCCCTGATTATGTAAAAAAGAATCAGAGAGGGCTGGGAACACATGCTACTGTACCTTTTGGAAAAATTAGATTGTGGGAAGATCACACTGAATGGGATGCTCCCAATCTGCTGATTAAACGAGACATGTCATATGTAAATAATAATAACAATAATTATGATTCTGGCCTGACTACCTCGTTTCAAGTTCCCAACCTAATTCTTTCCTTTTCAAATGTCCTCCCACTCTGTACGTGAGCATACATGCGACCCATCTCTCCTCTCGGTTCTTGTCCTTTTAAAAGCTGCATCATTTAATTTTTCTTTTAAGATGAGTTCATGTGGGCAGGCTGAGCCCTGAGGTGGAGGCTGTCTGAACATCAGCTCTGACAGAAGTTCATCCCTCGGGGACCACACTATGGACACACAGACAAGCTGTCTGACACAGATATAGAAATACACTGCAGTTCATCACCCTCTCTCACTTCATTTTACATCTGACTCAAGATTCATAACTCAAGTTCACTCCTTTTTCTTGACTTTTAAACACTTTTCATCGTGGACACGTTCTGCATTTGCATTTATATTTCCCCGCCCATACTGAGGCTCCGTGTGTATGTCTAAATTTATAGACAAGTGTTTCCAAAATCGGGCCATTTTCAGTGTTTTGTTAGATTATCGGGTTACGCCCAGCGTGTTATGTGTCCTTGATAAAACAGTGAAAGACCAGACATGCAACTGCAACTTTTCATGACTATTTCCACATCTTTTTATTCATTGCTTGCCTGCGGCGTTCTACCCTGCTGAGAGCACAGATATGGAGTATACAGAAAATGGAATTACCACACTCTTAAATCTATGCTTTTATTCCCCCTCCCTCCCCCACGTCAATGAACGCAAGACATCAGATCTGAGTGGGGAATTAGCCTATATAACGGAAATGGGATCCATATTCACAATAGCTGACTGTATGTGCGCGTCAGTGTTTGTGTTGCTTGTGTGTATATGTGGGCATCAGTCTTAGTCAGACTCTTGAGTGGGCAGTTGCAGGTGTTTGTGTGTGTATGTGTTAATAGGGGGCGGTAGGGGAAGCGTATAAGCCGTCAGCTTGCACGCCTGTGGCTAACCCACCTTATTCATGTCTTTGATCCAGTGCTTAAAAGAGCACCCCAACGAAACCGAGCGGAGGGAAAATGGGAAAGGAAATAAATTTAAAGAAAGCACCAAAATAAGGATGATAAAGTCGCATGGAGGAAAACAGGATGTTTCAACTGGCTCGTTGATCCGAAAAGACGGGATTCTGATGGATAATATTTTGATTGATTGTGAATTTCACAATCTGCCTCAAAAGGATAAGGGGAATGGACAAATGATGGAGAAGGGTGAAAGGTGTGAGGACGTGATGAAAGAAAGGATGTGTTGTGATTTCCCAGGAGAGACCTGGAGAGACCGAGCAAGATGTATGAAGAAGAGATTATGGATGGAGCAGATAGTAAAGGGGAAATGAGAAGACTTAATTAAATGCTTTTAGGTTGAAAAATATTATAACTGTATTTACCCAAGGGGCAACATTCAGCATCTAATGGTAACCCATGAGCTGAACCCTGAACCGCATTCCCATATTCACACCTGTGCCGTAATAATTATCCTACTATCCATCATTCTTTAATCTATAAAGTGTCATAAAATACAACCCCATTTTAAAAAATGGTGATGCTGTGGAAAACATTAATAAAAAAAGAATGCAATCATGCAATGAATCTATAAAAAATCCATATTTTATTCACAATAGAACATAGAACATAGATTTGACGCCAGCAGCACTTCTCAAAACAGTTGGGACAGCGACATGTCGATGTCTGTGTAGCATCCCCTCTTCTTGTAAAAACATCATGTATGTAAACATCTGGGAACTGAGGACCCAACTGCTAGACTTGTGGGAGAGGAATGTCCCATTCTTCCCTGGTTAGGATTCTCTTGTTTTTCTTTTCAATATGTGCCAAATGTTTTCAGTTGGTCAAAGGTCTGGACTGCAAGCAGCCCAGTACAGCAGCCAGTCTCTTCTACTACAAAGTCATGCTGCTGTAACAGACATAGTATGCGGTTTACCATTGTCTTGCTAAGGCCTTCACTGAAAACAGCATCATCTGGATGGGAGTTTATGTTGCACTAAATCTTGCATATATAACTTTCAGCACTGATGGTGCCTTTCCAGATGTGCAAGTTACTTATATAGCCACAAATGCAGCCCCATACCATCAGACATGCAGGTGTTTGAACTGACTACTGATAACAAGCTGGATGGCCCCTCTCCTCTTTAGTCTGGAAGCTGCAGAGTCCATGTTTTCCAAAAGAAATTCAAATTTGGATTCAAATCTGACCACAGCACAGTTTTCAACTTTGCCTCAGTCCAATTTAAATGAGGTTTGGCCCAGAGAGGATGGCAGTATGTCTGGATCATGACAGCTTTAACCTGCATTTGTTGATGGCACGGTGAACTGTGTCCACAGACGGTGATTTCTGGAAGTGGTCCTGAGCCAGTGCAATGATTTCCATGGCAGAATTGTGCCTCTTTTTAATGTAGTGCTGTAAAAGAAACATTACAAGCATCCAATACTGATTTTCAGCCCTTGCACACAGTTTTCCCGGGACTTATTGAACTTTTTATGGACTACAGATTATGAGATATTCAGTGTGTTCACAATTTTTCGTCAAGGAAAATTCTACTATAACATTATACATGCCATCTTTACTTCTGAGAAACTCTGCACTTTTTATACCCTACACTGTTGCCAATAAACCTAACTAGCTGCAAAATATTATTCCAGCTGTTTTTAATAGAAACACTTACTTTCCTAGAATTTTGTTGCCATGTCCCAACTTTTTTAACAACTTGTTGTTGCCATCAAATTTAAGATAATCTAATATTTCTCACGTATCAGTAAAATGTCTGAGTTTAAACATTTGATACTTTTTCTGTGCTGTATTGTGAATTCTTTTATTGACATTTTACATTGTGACCCAACTTTTTTGAAATTGGGATTGTGTATTCATGGTTTGACATTTTGTTAAATTACTTGTTTGTTTTTCTTGCTGAGAGTTAGTGAAGAAGATTAATGCAACTCCCAGATTCCATAAAGCCAGGAGACAGTTGGATTGAGCAACAAGGGAAATGGCTAGCCCGACTTTGTCCAAAAGTAACGAAATGCCCGCTAGCAGCTCTAAAGCTGACTGCACATTTGGTCTCAGTTGTTTGATGGCTGGGCATTGCAACTTAAAGGTTGTTTGCTCTGCTCACACCCTTTATGGTAAGCTAAAATAGCCATCTTCTTTGCCTTTGCATTTAACATACAGACATCAGTGTGGTCTGCCGGTCGATGTTCTGATGTTTCTAATCTTTCTCTGCACCAATGTGAATTAATTTTAGAAGTATTATGCAGGAAAGATGCAAAGGCACCTTGATGCCACACTCAAGATGAGTAACTATGAGTCACCCTGTGTTGCTTCGTCTCTATCCTCTTGTCTTCAGATGCATGAATGGCATGCCTTGGGTTGAGAGTAGTAACTTGGCTAACAGCTGGAGCCTTTAATGACAGAACTGAGTTAGCCCCACAAGCACATTCGGTGAGGTCTTATTAACCTTGGAGCAACTGCAAAATAGCCTCATTCATCTGGCAGCAACCTCCAGCTAATCCAGACCTGCTTTGAACCATTAAATGTATCTTATTTGACATCTTTATCTAAACCCATCTTTTTAAGATGCTGTCAAGTTCATGGCTAGAGCATCGAGTCTGCTGCTATATCAGCCCTTCATCTCAGTCTTTTTCCAGGAAAACATCATTGTTGTTCTTTTTTTCTTTCTCTTTGTTTCTTATTTAGCTATATAGTTGTATTTTTGAACTAGCTATAGACAAATAAGAAGCTCATGAGGCTCAAACCCAGTAAAACATGTGTTTTGATCTATTTTAACCACGTTAGTACAAATAGCAAAATAAAATCAGTACAACTAGGTTAATGTGTGAACCTGTAATGTAGATGGAGACATGAAAGCACTGTAGAAGTGAGGTCAAGAGGAAAAAGTGATGCGGATGGATGGATTTTGAATCTTGCTTCCAATTCTCTTCTCAGTGGAAAACAGTGAGGAGGTGTCCAAGCCTGCTTGATCTTAGATTAGATGACTGTGCTCTCACAGTGGGCTCCTTGGCATAACACAGCACTCCACATATGCTTGCAAATCCATGCAGCACACAGACATGTACAACCACACAATCCAAACACAATATGCCTAAAATACAGATGAACTTTGCAACAGATTGGCACCTTTATTTCAGTGTATTGTTTTATTTGGGGGGGGGGGTTGAACAGTTATAGTGCCGAGGTGTTTAACCGTTTAATCATTTTACAAGATTGTATTTACCAGTTATTAGTTTGGGGTCAGCTGCACGTTTGTTTGAATTGGAATCACTAATCATGAATTGTTTATGGTTTTTAAGGGAGTAACTAATTAGTCATACAGAGACACATTTCAACAACAATCCCTCGAGTACTCCAGTGCATGGTCTATCTACACATTGCACTTACAGGAGCTGCTTGGCCACTGAAATCCCTGCTATGAAGCTTACAATGTGCAATTTCTGTGCTGATGTTAATGCGGAGAGCAGGTTTGGAGCTCTGCAACTTTTATGCACTGTGCACTTCAGTACTTTGTAAACCCTGGTTTGCAACTTGCATGGTCTGGCACTTTGTGGCTGAGTTGCTTTGATTCCTTAATGCTTCCTCTTTGTAGTAATTCCACTTAGAGTTGATTGTGTAATATCTAGAAGAGAAGAAAGTTAATGAACTCAATTGTTGTAACTGTGGCATCCTGTTAGAGGTGTGACCATATAGTGTAATTACTATACTGATTTTCTAATTGTGTTAACAGAACTGAAAACTATTTTGAATAAAGAAAAAATCAATTTCACCAAGTGAGTGTTGTTTCAGCCTCTGTGATCTTATTATAGTCTCAATATAAACAGAAGAAAGAACCTTTTGACTCATCAAAAAACACCTGTTCAAATAACTGAAGACTGTTTTATACAGGAAGTGCTGAAAAATATTTTATACAAAATGTGTACCACCTCCCTTTACAGCAGAGCACAAATTCCCTATAACACATATAAAAAGAGAAATAGGGGTGCAGGAGTGGGAGTCCAGTGCAGAACTGAGCAAGAGGATATATCACAGTCCCTAGTTTAAAAAAAAAAGATAGCTCACAGGCCCTCAGCTGGCAAATTCAGTGGTACCCACAAAACACCAGTCTTAATGTCAGCAAGGATGTTGACCTTCTAGGCAGAGTTGTAAAGAAAAAAGCCTGCAAATCTAAAACTGGCCAATAAAAGGAAATAATCAAGTGCAGACATCGAATAGAGGGAGCTTGGCAGATTGCTGCAAATTCACAAAAAGCAGCATTTGAAGGACAAAATTCTTTATTTAAGCAAAATATGTATTTTTTTCTATATATGTATGTTTCTGTCATGAATATCTTGACTATATTTATGTTCACTCTGGAACTCATTTGATAAATAAACTTAAATTTTGTGGGGGGGAAATGATTCTTTGCGGGGAGATCCAAACTTTTGATTCAATTTATTTTGGTTTATATAGAGCCAGACCAGAGAAACAGAAACCTCAAGGAAATTTATATTGCAAGGTAAAGACCTTGGTAAAGATCTCCTATGAACAAGCATTTGTCAAAAGTGTAAAGGAAGAACTCCTAATAAAAATCCTAATAAACGATGTGTGCTGTGCTTCATTTGCGGCTAGGTGTATTGGTTTTGTGTTTAATCATCGAGATCACTGATAATTTGAGTCTTCGTTGTTCTGTACTCAATGATTGGTACGTGTGGTCCTGGCGAGCTCTGCTGTGACAGATGGACAGCAGACTTGACACTGTCCTGGGAGGTGTGAACCACTGACTTTTAGCAGTGGGGTTCATGAAAGGGGAGGATTGGATCACCCCAGGAGGGACTCGGAGCAAAACAGGAGAGGCTAGACTCACGCTAAGACACATAATGAACACAGTTGAGGTGTCTGTCTCTAAGGATCAAGGGTGTAGGACGGGTAAGGAGAGGAGAGGAGAAGGAGGGAAATGGAAAGGGAAAGAAGCAGGGAGGAGGTCGGGCAAGAGTAATGGAAAGTAAAAGTGGAAGTCAACGGGCTTGCATGATGGCATCAACATAGATGCTGGGATGAAGGTGGGTGGTTTGCTTGGCTGTAGCATCAGGTCACGGCTCTGCTTTAATCTCTTTAGCTGGGCAATGTATGTCTTCTTGCCTTTTTGTGGCTCTCTCCTGTTAAATGTGGGCACCGATGTGAACAAAAGTACAATGTAAAAACAAAAAGCACTGACTCAGTGGTGTTCATAACTCTTACCTTAGGTGACGCTTCATCACCATATTTTCTTTTGTAGAAAAAAGCTGAGCACATAAGTTAGCCTGACACCACTCCAGATCCCTGTTGTTTACTGTTTACTTATTTATAGCCTAAAGCAGAGATGGAAAGGTTGTGTAAGCCAGGACCTTTTCCTTCATCTCACAGTGCTTGTTTTCATTTTAATAACTGTTTACTTATGTCCCCTGTCAAACCTGATGTTAAATCCGCCAGATCTTTGTCTGATGGAAATATGAAACTGTTTGGATTGCGAGAGAGAAAGAGAGAGAGAGAGGATGAGGGATAGAGTGAGAAAGAAGCCTTGCAAAGCGTTCACTGTCAAAGACTAATGTTGGGCCCAGTGATGTGGGGTAATATGTCAGTGCTAACAGATTGTGTGATAGGGTAAATAGGGCTTGTTGTGGTGGCTGGCTGGTCGTCTGCATCTTTCTTTCTCTCTTCACTCTCTTTGGTATTCATGGCCTGTGGAATAATGAATATGATGAATTATCCAGAATCTGTCGCCTGTGGTTTTGGGTCGCAGCATAGCAGCTGGACGGGGCCATCTCTCTCACTTGCTTTCTCTTGCACACACCGAAATGTTCTCATGCGAGCACACACATTAAACCCGACAGATTAACCCTCTATCCAGAGGCCATTCAGAAAATGCTTTTGACACATCGGGGATTTTTATCTCGTCTTATTGGTATTCAGTACTTTTGTTTATGCACATTTGTGCGTCTCTGCCTGGTTGCGTGTGTGGGGCTCTGTGCACACTTTCATACACTTAATGGCCTCTACTTTTGAGATTCGCAGCATAAAACCTTCTGTTTCCTCTTGTTTTTCATCAGTTGAAGATCTTTCGTTAAAGCGAGGAATATGAATGAACATTAGGCTTATTTATGAGGCTCTGCATGTCCCTGCCCTCCGCTGACAAAAGTGGCAGGGAGGAACAAGATCTGTGATGAACAACTGTCATTTTAAACAGAATACTTTCTATTTGAAATAGGATGTCACATTTTGGCTTCCAGGCTCTTTTGTACTATGCTGCTATTTGTATCGGGTCATTTTGTGACAAAGAATGTCTCATTCTTTCTTTCATTATGTTGTTCACAAAGTGTTTCAGCCCTGCAGAGAGAAGTCATTACTGTTCTTCCAAGAGAGAAAAGAAATAGTAGTATGTGAAGGAAAATACTTTGTTTGCAGATAAGCTGACATTTCGTGAATTACGATGTATATAACGCAGTGTTTTGTTGAATGAAAGCTACATTATACATCCTTAAAATGTATGTTTTCATCCACTGAAAATACAGTTTTCACATCTTAAGAATTGTTTCTGTATTATTAGGATACGACTTTCAGTTTTTCCGTGTATCATCATGAACTTGCCTTCTTTTTCCTAAATTAACATTAATTATGCATAGCAAATTCTTGGTCTTCAAAATATACTGCGTTTTGAAGCGTAATCTGGCTTTTTCTTTTCGCAACGTTCACAATCTCATGCTTTTGTAATGTTTAATGATCTTGAGATAACACTGCACAGATTAAAAATAGCAGAAGCCATCAGTGGAAAGATCCAGTTAAGCAGATTCTAGGATCTCTTCTATGGAAATACTTCTTGGCCTCGGGCTTTAGATGGAGAGAAAGCTGCAAATAAGTGGTTTTCTGGGATGACACACAACAAGGGATTTTTAGTTAAGAAACACTGATTTGTAGTTTTTGCTTGTGGGGAAATGTAGCACGCTTTAGCAGACTTCAGCAACCATGTTCCTCTCTAACAGTGTGTGACATTGCCTGGGCAGGTTGGTTATTTGTTACGTGAAAGTGGGTATATGATTATATGTCCCCCCATTACCACCACCACATTGCGTGAAGATGCACCACTTTGCAACATGAGGTAGTTGCAACAACTATTTATTTGGGGAAAATTTTTTAAAATAAAACGCAGCATGCTGCAAATAGGACAAGGATGAGATGCTGCATTATATGGGCGGTTAGGGGGGTGGGTTGGTGGGGCAGACCCTGGGGGGGTGGGGCAAACCCTTCAACATGTCAGTGGGTGTTGATGTCGCATAGTTTGTCCACAAGAGGGCACTCTGCAAATTTTCCTGTTGGAGTCTCACAGAGCATAATCGTATAATCTACTTGTTCTGAAAGTAAAGCAAGACTTTTAAAGCACATTGGCATATTATCTCAACAAAGACTCATAATTACATATAACGAATATCAATGAATTCTGTTTATGTTCATGTGTCTGAAAGAAAAAAAAAACTTCAGCAAAATGTATCTTATTTTTAAATCACCAAATATTGATATTCGTATCAGTCTTAAAAATCCGGTATTGGTTGTGCTAATTATCCCATTTATACCACTGTGTAAAATATTGTTAATTCACTGATTATGTAATGAGAAGGATTTTTTCTTCTCATCATATAATCAGTGTAGTTATTAATTTATACAGTTATATGTAAAATATAATTTTTACAATTTGATTTAACATATATATAAAACAGGCCTCTTAATCCCATCTCTTACACTGCTTTGACATAAACTGGCTCAAGGAAAGTGACAAGTAGAAATCCACACCAGAGCTTTACTTTGTTGAAATTGAATTTATTAAAGCTAACACAAAATGTCACATGTGAACGTCATGTGTGAAAAAGCTGCAACATCAGCACTTCAAACAGTGAGTGGATGATGCTGTGTGACGTTTGTTTGTGCAAACACAAAAGAAGGTCAGTGCCATGTGGATGGAAGAGAGAGCCAGTGAGCAAATAGGCAGCAGTCCCAAGTGAGTCCCTCCCATCTTCAGCTATTGCTCTCCAAGGATGGAGACACTGGGAGGGGACACATAACTCACAAGAGCGTTTGAACTGCATGCAGAGGATGTTGGTCAGTATTTCCTTCATGTTGGTCACAAGCCTGACCAAATAGTGAAGGTTACAAAGCTAAAGTAGAGTCCTTTTTAGCTTGCTGAATGTACTGAAACATACAGTTGACTGTTGAGTCACCCCCGCTCTTGCATAAAGTTGCCTTGCTCTTCACAGTCTTGACCTGCTGTTTTCTGCCGTGTCTCTTTATCTTGCACACGCTGACCTCTCTCTGTTTGCACATGCACTCTATACTTGCTAATATACTATAAACAGATACACTCTCATACGAAAACACCATCCTACACTACCACTTCCCCCATGACAGCTTTTATCATATCACCGTGCAGGGACTCTGTATTTCTCGTGTGTTATCAAACCCTTTGCGTCTCGTGCAAACACAAGCATGTTTGTCATATCATATTAAAGAAATCTAACCACTTGGGTTCAGGACCTCTATTATAATTCTGCTTCAACTGAGATGCTAAATTGAATATTTGCTTGTTAAAGTAACCCATGGGTCAAACAACAAAATCATTTAATTCACATACATACAAAAAAACCAGCATTGCTTATTGCTCACGCACGGACATTGATAAATTACTCTTGAGAAATATGAGTTGGCTGAAGTTTTTCCTTTTTTTTTGTTCAGCTGATTTATTTTGCGGCTCTGAACAGATTGCCTGTTTAATTGTGATTCAAAAGAAGTCACAACTCAGCACTTTTAATCCAGGGAACAGTCCTGTTTGGGTGGAAGTGTGTCATGTTGGACAGAGCGTTCGTAGAATCTGGATTTGCGATCTCCCGTCAACCCTGGGCAATTTATCATTCGGCGTCTGCCTCTAATGTGAGCATAGTTAAACAGGAGGTCTGATGCCGGCTGCATTTTTAATATTTGAGCCAATCAATAAAAAAGGCTGCCTTACTTAATAGCTTTGGCCCTCGGGGCTGTTTGGCCCTGTTTAGGTTACTTTCCGCTTTCCTGTGTAAACATAAATTAGCTGTAATTGAACAAACAGTCGCATTTGCACGGCTGAATGCGTGCTACTGCGTGCTGTATGCCAGCCAGGCCTGACTCAGTGATCAACACTTTTCTCTCTCACGCCCAAGCTCACTGTCACATCCTCCCTGTCATCATCTCATACCTCTACCTCACTGATCTGCATCGTTCTTTCATTAGAATTAATTACTCATTTTAATTAATTACCTGCCTGCTTTAACATAATGGAAGCACCCCCGTACAGCTGGTTTATGGAAGTGAAGGCAGTCATTATTAAACTCTAGTCTCTTTATAGCATTTAGCCTGTCTTTCTTTAGAACTCATCTGAAGCATGTTGTTTCTATACATTTTTAAATAGTGTTTATCCACCCATTTTATTAACCATGTATTCCACTTTGGGTTCATGGGCCAATATTCACAGTCACTCATTCACACCTACAGCTAATTTAGAAACACCAGCATGTTTGTTTTTGGAGTGTTGGGGGAAGAAAGCGTACCTAGAGAGCTCGTTTCACACTGAGGACCACATACTACCCACTTTGATCTTAAGTGGGATAGATGAGTGAAACTTTTAGCTGGTATAAAGACTTTCATACATTTGCCATATCTGTTTAATAAATTCCAATTTGTTCATGTTAATGGAGAGTCCTCTTCATACAACAAGGTTAATCCACAGGGTTCTGTGCTTGGACCAGTTCTGTTTACATTGAACATGCTTCCCTTAGACAGCATCATTAGAAGCCATAGCATATTTTTTTTCACTGTTATGCAGATGATATTCAACTGTATCTATTTATGAAGCTAGAGAAGCTAGAGAACCCTGCAGTTTAACTAATTAGTTAAACTGCAGGAATGTCCTAAAGATATAAAGCCCTGGATGACCTCCAATTTTCTGTTTCTAAATTAAGATAAAACTGAGGTTATTATTAGTGTGTGTGTGTGTATGTGTGTGGGTGTGTAGCCCAACAACTAATTATGTCGGTTAATATAGTGCATCTATTTTTGCCAAAAAGTGATTACTCTTTGTAAATCCTGTTCACTGAAGTGTGTTCACATAGATAAGAAAAGACATTACATGTAACAAACACTTATTATCAATTGGCATCACTTTTTGGCATAACACCGGTGCACAGCAACCTTTCATTCCAGTCCATCAGCCCAAAAGTGCATCGCCCCACCAGGAAAATGCCCGGTATGCCAGATTACCAGTCCAGCCCTGCTGTGAGGAATCTTGGAGAAGTTTTTGACCAGGCTACGTCCTTCAATGCGTATATCAAACAAATACGTTGGACTGCTTTCTTCCATTTCTACAGTATCTCTAAAATTAGAAACATTCTGTCTCAGAGTGACACTAAAAAACTAGTTCATGCATTCATTACTTCTAGACTGGACTAGTCTAATTCATTAATATCAGGATGTCCTAAAAACTCCCTGAAAATCTTTCAGTTGGTCTAAAATGCTGCAGCAAGAGTACTGACAGGGACTAGAAAGCCAGAGCATATTTTGCCCATATTGGGTTCCCTTCATTGGCTCCCTGTTAAATCCAGAATCAAATTTGGAAAATTTCTCACCATCGTCATCTTAATGACCTTATAGTACCGTGTTACCCCAATAGAGCACTTTCAGACTGCTGGTTTATTTGTGGTTGATAGGATATTTAAAAGTAGAATGGGAGGCTGAGCCTTCAGATTTCAGGCCCCTCTTCTGTGCCACCAGCTCCCAGTTTAGATTAGAAGACAAACACGATCTCTACTTTTAAGATTATGCTTAAAACTTTCCTTTTTGCTAAAGCATATAGTTAGGGCTAGATCAGGTGACCCTGAGGTCCCCCCTTAGTTATGCTGCAGTAGGGTAAGGCTGCTGAGGGCTTCCCTTGATGCACTCAGTTGTCAGTTATTTGTCCATTACTTTGCTGTAGTATAAATGGCTGAGCAGGAGGTCTTTCTCAACAGGAAAAGCTGTATAACATAAAAATACAGTTAAAAGTAAAAATTAAAGCCTTCCTTCATATATTCCAAAGTCATCCAGCAAGCCAAATTGGAGTCTGCCAGGTCGATTCTGGTCCCCAGGCTTTATGTTTGACACCTTCAACCTAAACCTATACAGACTCGAAGAGAACATGCAAACTTTACATGGAAAGGGCCCAGCCACCTGTCGGATTCAAACCTAGGACCTTTCTGCAGTGAGGTGACAGTGCCTCAGAATATCTTTGCTTCCCCTGGATGGTTTTACTGAATTTTCATGGTGAGGTTTCTTGTTTATTTAACAGGCTTATATTTACTTCTTCATTTTTAGAAAGATAATTGTGCCACTCTGATTGCTTAAAAGCACAGAAACTTAATAGCACCCTATTAAAATTGCCTGAGTGGAATCCTGCTCAAGTGAAACGCTCACTCCAGGAGGCCAAAACCTATTTTTATTCTTCCAAACTAATTCTTGTACTCCTGCTGTGTGTTGGTGACTCCTTATTATGAGTGTCTCTCACTGTATGTGTCCTTCTAAGTGCCCACTGTTGTCGGTACTACGCAGGGTCGGCCCTGCCCAGGTGTGTGCATGGTGTAATTATCAGAGAGCAGGGAGCTTGTATCCATTCATTTTTAATGAGCAATGAGGCTGAGTTGCCTCCATTAATAGAGAATTAGACCGTCCATCAGCCACCGTGGCACATAAAAGCCTTGTTCTCGGCATTTGGGGTGCAGACTGTACTGTGCAAGTCAGTTAATGATGCGACATGGCCCCCTGTCTGTGCTGACAATAACTCAAAGAGCTGGAGATGGACAGAATGAAGCAAGGAGGGAGGGAGAGAAGGGAAGAGCAAGGGTAGGAGGGACAACACTAGGGAGCCCTTCAGCACTCACAACAGTGTCAGTGTGAGGCAATGAGGCTTAACTGCAAGTGCTGGGGTTTCAGTGGGATTCATTAGCATGAGACTGCAAAGTAAAACTTTTAAGTGTTATGGTAAAACATCTTTGTATTCATCTCTGTGTGTTTGACCATGTGTTTAAGGAAAATGTAGTGTTTTTAAATTCATTTTACTGCTTTGGCCTTTGTTTTCAACAGGGTGTGACAACAGCTTTTTACCAAGGGAATTGATGCAACCTGCAGTTGCTGATATTAAAACATTAAATGGCCATAAGCAGTCACACAGGTTGGAAATGAACCCCACTGTGGTTACTTTGCAGGTTGCACTTGAGATAAACATGAATAATAACTTTAAATTTGCTTTTTTGTTACAAAAAGTAAATAGCAGAAACTTCTCTGTTGATGTTGTTCACCCACTTCAGCCGGTTTTGAGAACTTTTCCCACTTAATCATCTCCAATTTGGGTAAAAACCTCATGATCCAAAGTTTGGATTTATATATAATGAACATATTTAAGTTCATATTTTAACTAGACAGTACAGTTTTGATGTATCTGTCCCAAATTACAGATTCTGATTCCTTTAGATGGTAAGAAAAGCCAGTGAAAATTTCAGGCTTTCATCTTTAATAGTCTTTGAGATATTCATGTTCAGACATTGCCTCAGATTTCAATGTGCGGGAAAAAAATGATCCGAAAAGGACCATTTTTCAAAAAACTATATTTTCAAAACTATTTTATATATGAAGATAAAATTTCACAGCAATCATTGTAAATGTTAAGATTTTCTGCCATACTACTTTTATGCCAATCGAGCAGAAGGCTTGGTTGGTTTGAAAAAATGACCCAATAGAGAGCTGCTCAAGTGTTAAACTTCTCAACTCTGAGAACTGTTGCTGCTCCATAACTAACATTTTAGGGAAATTAATGTTTTAAGCTTTTAGTTTAAGTGCAAAAACCTTGGGATCTGAGATGGCCACTTTATTCTCTCTTGTTTTACAGACTGAATAATTAATCAGTTCAAAGAGAAAATAATTTGTAGATTCATTAGTTGTAAAAAAAAAAAATAGTTGCACCCTAAATAGCACCATGTTCTTGTTTGTCACCGGTAATGTTGACAGGAGAAATGCTCACAGCTGTTATTACATATTAAGGTGGTTTGTGTTGTGTGTGTTCGTGTCGGCCAGTCGACTACCTGGACTGTCTGGCGCAATGCCCTGTTTAAGCTCTGCTCTCTCTTGAATGAGATATTAAAGAGGAGAGGCAATTTATTACCACAATATTAAATCATGTCCCTTTGTATAGTAATGAAAAATGAATAGTTTTTTCTCAGAAGCTCAGGAGATGGTAGCCTAACAGCCATAATACACATGCACTCACACATAAGTACGCACACATACACAGTCCATTTCCTGAGAGATTGAACCAAGTGCTGCAGCTTGACCATCATTCATTTGGGAAATCGCATCAGCCGAGTGATTCGTCAGGCTTCCTTTTTTGTAATCGCGATAACTTAACCTGCATTAAGCCAACTACTGGGCGTTCTCGGTGATCGGCATCGTGAGCGTGATGAGGCTGACACCAAATCTTCAGCCGAGCTCTGTCTCTGTGTTGCTGCTGTCTGCGATTGGTAATGAGGAACCATTGAACCCTCAACTCAATTTCGAGGACATGACAATGACAAAGATGGTATGTTGCATTGGCGGGAGGGCCAAAAGCTGCGTAACACCTTGGCAATCTCTGATACTCACTACAATGGAACAGCAGGCGGTGTGCTTGCTGTCCTGCTGCTGCTTGATGTAATGTATGCCACATCGCTCTTCCTGTCACAGAATAAAACAGGATTTATCATGAGCCTTGCAAGGCAGTAGCATGTGACTATTAGTCTGACATTAGGGTAGTGGTAGTGCCCTCATCTGTAATGTGTGTAATTTGATCCAAATTTCTACCTGAGACCGTGTGTGTTGGATAAACTCCCCCTGCATGTGTGCTTGTTGACACGGGGACGTAGGGATGTAACAGCAGTCGTGTTCTTCCTGAACTGTTTTGGTATGTAACATTTGGATTAATACGAGACAGCCAAACAAGTTCTCCCAGAGGACTATTTATATCTAGGTACTTCTGTTCCCGGAATGAAAATTCTCAAGTGTGTGTTCCACCCAGACTGGTTTGGCAGTGCACCAGTGGCTGCCCGTCAGCATAGTTAATAGGGATGGGGATTTCAAGCGAAAATACCGTTCTATATTCACCAGGAACTACCCAGCCCCTGCACCCTTCTTTTGTAGCTTTACAGACTGGACTCCTCATTTTCATTTTTTATTTTGAAAGCATAAATTTTTTCGCCTAAAGCCACCATTTATCCTGGTCTTAATATGGACTAGTCAGTAACTTTGTCCTCTATTAGAGTCTCTCTCTTTTTTTTGGTAATTCGTACAGTTGACCTACAATACTGCCCTTCATCACTGTAGATATGTTAATAATAGTTGTGGCTTCTGTGTAATTTTTCTATTATTCTTTATAGATTTTAACTTGTTGTGTCTATCAGAGTCCTCTTTATTTCCTGGGTGATGCCCTTAAAGAATAAATACATGTTGTACTCAGTATTACCATTGAAGGCTGAAGAAAATATTTCACATAATTAGCATAACTATGGTGCCATGGTGGTTTTTCACGGCAAAACTCTTCTCACAGGGTACAGGTCAGTCGACAACATGGCCAACATGTGAAGCTTCCGCAAAATGTAAATAAACATGTTTGTTTTTTTTAAACAATATGACCGTGTGCTGCATTTGACAAAAGAGATAAAACAGCCAGGGCTGAAATTGCATTGCGTGAGTGCTGTACCTTACACATTAACTGTACATGTTAACTGAATTAACTGTAACTGTTAATTCTGTGTACCATTCTATCGTAAGTGCAATGATACACAGAATTGTTGGAATGAAAGCATCCTCTGTGCCTGTGCATCATTGTCACAAAAGTCTCTGTGGGATCTCCATTCCTGCACTCTTAGCATACACCCTAATTACAGGCAGCTGAGACCAATGAGGACATCCACAACATGCTGACGCACTTAGATCCGATACACACAAATATAGTCCCGGGCCGCACTTATGCACACTTTATGTAATCCGTTTTTTGTTTTTTTGGTGTTGTTCTTTTACAGGACATTGCAGTTTATGCACAATTTATTCAGGTAGTTGTGGCTGTGACCCTCTTTGTCCGAAAAACGTGTTTTAAAAAAATGAATAAATCCAAGTTGGATTGTTGTTTACCTTTTGCCCTTGAGCCTTTTTCTCTTGAGTATTTCTTTCAAAGAGGATTTGGGGCTTAAATATGCACCAGTGTTTTCAAAATTTATTTTTAGGTATGCTGCTGTCACTGGGTTGCTTTTTACCATGTTTGTCACGCATGTGGGCATAACGACAGATGTGTCATGCCCGATGTTGTGTCTTTAGGCAGTCACATAGACACAGCACACTTGACGGGCAGATCAATAACAGCTCTTAAAAGACTTCTACACAGAAACAAATCATTAGCTGAAATCATTCACGGCAGAATCAGCACCAAGTGAGTCAACACCATTGAACCTGAGTACTAATGTGCATGGCATTATGCTACAGGATATGAGTGCATAAATGTGCTGATGGAGATTTTTAAGCTCTGTGTTGCACGAGGGAGCATATCTGCATATCTGCCCAGACATCATTTCACAGCTTTAGGTGGCATTCTGGTTGCGTCTGTTTTAATTTTTGTTTCTTTCTTTCTTTCTATAAGTGATGTGTGTGAGAATGGCCACTTATAATGATGTTTTTGTTTGCAGACTTCTCCCTGCAAATTAGCTGCGTTACTCTGACCCAAAATTCTCTCGGCCCAAAGTTGCTACAAATGCCAAGAAACATGCGTGGATGTGGGTGACTCTGTGTGAGTGTTTGTGCAAGTGTGTGTGTGTGTGTGTCTGTGCATGTCCGCTCCACTGACTTACATTAGAGCCCGGCCTTTCTGAGTGCCCACTTTTGCAGGCACAGAGAGTGATCTGGCCTGGCTAATACAGTAGCGCAGTGGCTACCTGGAGGCCACAAATGATGACAACAGCACTGCCTCTTGTAGCCTGGCATAGCTTTTTTTAACAGGACTTGCTTTATTATTCTCTGCCTGGAATGTGTTTATTTGCTGAGTCGTGCAGAGAGATCAAGAAAAGGAGAAATGTGGTCATATATAAATGGCTGTACCAGGACGTATATGGTATCAACTTAAATAGCACAGCACGGTTTGGGATTTTTTTTGTTGTTTAGTGTTTTTTTTTTATCACTGTGACAGAGTGATAATTTTCTCTTTTATACAGTCAGGCAGAAAAAGATATATGTTGTCACCCACCATTTAGTCAAGAGTCCTGCTGTGTTCTGTTTCTGCCTCAAGCAACATAGATTCTGTTTTTAAGGAATGAAGCACATAAAATGGAAGATTTTTGGGTTTCAAATCTTTACCTCTTGCCTCATGTGAAATATAGATGGGTTACGCTGGAGATGCCGGGTTTGTGGACATATATTACAGAAAAAAAAGATAGTAATGACTGTGCAGTATTGTGCAAAGAGCTAAAAGTAAAGTGTGGCGTGTTTCAAAGAACTGCCATGAATGTTTTCACTCAACGTAAAGTCCAATACGCACAGAGAAGGTTACAGTCAATTACAGCATCAGTTCTCCTCTAGTGTAAGTATACTTGCACACAGACATGTGTCATGTATACTGGAGAACCTGCACCACTTCTTTTGTAGATTTAAACAGTTTAAGCTGTTTTTGTGTCTTCATGAAATCTGAGACAGACTTAATGATGAGAATCGGGGCTCTGTGTGTGCAAGACTCCTGGCTGTTGTTGTTGCTGAAGGTAGCTCAGCTCTCTGGCTGCATGTTTTGTGTTCTCATGCAGCAGAGTGACTTTGAAACAGATCCTCCCTCGTAGTACTTCATGGCAGATAAAAACATAAACATCTTGGCTGCCTGCTTGTCTTGCAGAGTACTGTATATATGTGTGTTTCCTTGCAGACTTTTGTGCTTTCTGGGTTAATGACTTATTGATCCTTAAGGTGCAAATGCATTGACCCTAACTGAGTTAAGTATTGATTTCCTTCGGGGGATCTGCAATGAAATTAGTGGGTTTGAACTGTCCATACCACAAGGTAGAAACAATCTGCTGTTAGCATGTTGTTCCAGAGGCTGTTGACCACAGAGACCCCACCTTCCCTAAGACCAGCTCTAGAAGAATAATGAGGTCAAATATCTATCAGGGGTTATTTTGCTTGTCATGATGGTGAGAATTCTTTCATTTAGCCCCAAGCTCAGAGGTTAATGAAATATAGTAAACCACATTTGTCTTTCTTTATGTGTAAACCTGAATGTTTATCTCATTAAATTAACACAGAGTACTGAAGAAACAGTAAGGTCAAATGACTAAAAGTTGGGAGTGGTAAATAAATTAAAATGGCTTCAGAATTCTGGGACTAAATTTAGGGGGGAAAAAACACTTCAGACCTCAAAAGGTGATTGCTCGCACACAAATGCACAATGATATAAATATATGCACACATATAGTTCATGCTCCAGGGTAATCATGGGAGTTTTTCTTATTCACCTGCCATAGTCCATTTCATCTATCATAGGTCTCACACTGATGCACACTAATACATGTGAGTCACACGAGGGCATACCGAGTCTCTCTCAGCTGCGCATATGCATGCGCACAGAACAAAGAAAATCCCAGCTACTCAATAAAGTTATTTTTGTTTGTCCATTTTGATTACAAATCTTGTTTTGCAAATGGTCCAATAAGCGTGTACGCAAACATGCCCAGTCCAAACACACGACGGGCAACAAACACACAGGCACGCACACATACATAAATTCTCCCATTCAGCGGAGCCATTTCTGAAACCTGGGCTAATATTTGTATGGATTATTGGCCTTTGTGCTTATCAGCTGCACCATATTGCTGGACTAAAACCTTATTACCAGCCTATTGAAAGAGAAAAAGGGTTTTTGACAAGCACACATTGTCACACAGTCACAATCCAGATTCAGAAAGACACGCGAACATTTGTCCGACATACAACAAAAGCACACATTTTAAAGCTGAAATATGTTGTTGTGTGGTAGAAAGAAGAAAGCTCTTGGCCAAGCTAGACAAAAGTTTGCGGCAGGTTCTGCCTCATTCGCTCTGAGAGCTGCTGTAATAATTGCTTGTTTTTTTTCCCCTCTTCAGAGAAAATAAACAAATTCAGCTAAAATTGCTTCTGATTATAAATGGAGTCAAACATACTTTACCAATCCAAATTGGTGAAAAGATAATGTAATTATATGAAATGTATTTAAAAAAAAATGGCAATCTCAGCTTCACAGATGCTTATTTGGCATGAGCGAGCCTTTGCTTCCTGTCCACCTTTTGCCTTCTTGCTTTCCTTTTTTGCTGTGATCTCATCTGGTCACTGCTGCTCCTCCTTCTATATTGATCAGATGTCCTCTGCCCAGTTGCGTGCCTGCCCATGTGCTCAGGTTTGACTTCACTCCCTTACCTCTTCGTGTTTTATCATTTGCGTGCATGCAAAGGTGGGGGGGATGGTTGAGTACAAGTATTAAAGGAAGGAGGAGAGAGATGTAGAAGTCTTACCGCTGGGCTTCAGTGAGTAATGACTGGTCTTATTGCTGGCAAATCAGGTAGGCTTTCCTCAGACAGAGATGAACAACCTCTGCGCCCCCTCCTTAACTTCAGCAGCGTTCTCCTGTCTCCTCAGCCCTCTTTGTGTTTTCTCCGCTTTGTTTTTGACAGTGGAATACAGATGACATATCCCACTCTTGCTTCCCCCTTTCTTTAAACCTACCTCCTCATCATTCATATATTGCTGTTTCCTTGCCAGTCCCTTATGGCTCTGCAAATAGAGTTCCCATAGCAACTTTTTAGAGACTGAAGACGGGCTTTAATGATAACACGAGGGCAGGCAAAATTACAATTTCAAATAAATAACAATAAGGCAGCCTTAATTCCCAAATTAAGTGTTCGGGTTTTACTCTTATGGAGCCAAAAAAATTCTACCTGTAAACTATATAATAGACCTGTCACCACATCTCTAGCAGAGTTTGTGTTCCAGTGTCAACAAAGTGACAGATATGTTTCTCAGTGGAGGAGATTGGTGCTCGGTGTCAGAGTGAGCTATTAGTAGCTGGGTATTGACATCATACTAGGTGCCAAGTCTGTCTGTGTGTTCATTCCTCTTCCTGGCAGCTAATGAAAAACCTGTTTTTGATATGTCACTTTCACTCCCTGCTGGTACATATATAGCTGGGATTATACAGAGACATGACTGAGGAGTGTTTGTGTGATTGTGTAAGAGAGACACAAGAGAATTGACATGTGGAAGAGGAAAGAGGAGCGACTCAACAAGAAGACAAGAAAGAACAGGAGGAGGAGAAGGAGGAAAGCGCATAAATCGGTGGCATGTGTTCAAACATCAGGCACATCTAGCAGAAAACACAGAAAGACATTGGGTAGGTCTCCATGTTCAAATGTCAGGCCCCAGGTTATTTATAGCCACTAATTAAACCATGCACAGTGCCTCTCCTGCTGTCTCTCTTTCTGTTTCTCCCTCTAATTCTCCGGTGACCCTCTTTTGCACCCTTTGTTCCCGCCACATTTTCAACTCATTTTCCCCTGTCTTGAGTTTCTACAACACTATCATCTATAGACCAGTTACTGGCGTGGAAATCTTTTAAATCCCGTTTGATTGTGATCCTGCTCTTTTATGGGAGTCTGATGATAAACATAGACACACTCAATCTGCTGAGATTAAACTCTGTCTCGCCCTGTCAGCCTGTTGACAGCAACACGCGCAAAACACACACTCGCACACGTATCATTTCAGGACTTGATTGTCAGCTGGCCTACTCTTGGGAAAATGGTTACCATGACAACTCCAGATGTAGCATCTGAGGGTCTTGTTGTTGTTGTATTTTGAGTTCCATGCGTCATTCCCTTGTGATACTCTACCCCTCTATCCAACAAAGCACAGCCACGCAGAGGGGCCTTAACCCAGATTATCCATTAATGCCTAATTATACATCCATTACGTCTTTCCTTGAAGACATCACTTTTCACAGGATGTTATCCCTCCCTCCGTGTCTCTGAAGGCCATTCTCTGCTTTTATGAAAGGAGCATCAATCAAGGCATATGGATTATTCACAAAACATTTTTTTAAATTTCCTTATTTGTTTTCATATGTCAGGTTATATTGTTGATATGCATTTTCCATAAAGAGCTGTGCATGTGTACACCACAAGAGTCTGATAATAATTTAGTTGCTACTGCATTAATCTGCAGACGGCACGTGAAAGGTCAGCGTAGCCACCGTGTCTTTTTTGACGCCTCAACGTTATTTTTAGCGCCGGCCATGTTAGCTTTCAGGTTCCAGAAGAGAACGCATGAGACGATGGGATCAGCTAATACTAGCAAGCTCAGTAAACAGGCTACTGTAAGGTTTCATTGTACAGACACTAACTGCTAATTAGTGATGCATAAAATACAAATGAAATGCTACAGTTTTATTCACATGACATTACACTGTGATAAAAGAATCTAAAAGACACCACAACCCAAAATGGAGAGGTCCAGTTCAGTGACTAAGATGAGTTGAGGTAAAGGCTATGGTAGCACACAGCTAGCGGTCTAGCTGGCACTCACTCATACTTCAACGTGGCCACGATTTGCCGTAAACTGGTATTTTTTAAAAATTCACTCCCTGTGGCGTTGTTACAAATTAAGAACTGTCATTTGAGACCAAAACCACATTTTTCTCCCAGCTGTATACTGGGTAATGTCTGAAGCTGAAAATATCAGGATATGAGTAAATGGGGTTTAACTCCCCTTTTGAGGCAGCCTTAAGGGGCCATTCACCGAACTGCCGATTTGCACTTGTATGTTGGCTTCATTTTTGAGCCCAGTGGGTTTCTGCTTGAATTAAATCCATTAACGGGCCAGAGACCTTTGATCTGTCAAAATCTGGCCCACTTCCTGCTGTCATCACTAACCTTCTGCCCTTTCTAAAGTAGAACCGCCAATACATAATTTGGGGGGTTAAATATGCACTCTGTGTTGTTGTGCCAAACCTTTTTGTCTACCAAATGTTTCATTATAAGTCACAGCCCCACCATCAGAATGGAAAATAAAAAGTAGGTTAATGGCTGTAAATCAGGCTTTAGTCTTGCTCAGTGGATTGCATAAAGAGGAGTTTGATGTTTCAGGACTGAGTAACCTATCATGAGTTGATTCTCCATCTGAATCTTCGTTCAGATGAAAGCGTGGAGCAGCACTCGCTTTTAATTTGAAATAGTTTTGCAACTTTTGCAACACGTATAGTATTAGCTAATAGAGCTAATTAAAACTGCTGTTGTCTCCAGCACTGAAGTGTCTGATTTATCTAAAACTGTTTATTACCCTGCTGTCCACCTTGTCGACTATCTATTAGATCATGTTTGCTCTTTGTGCTAACGCTACTACATGCTTGTGGGCAAGACACACTTCTGCAATGCTAAATATTCATACTGCTCTCTGTTTGTGTAGGTGGGTGTCTTTGAATGTACTTGTGTGTACGTGCATGTGGCTGTTGCTATTTATATGCTTCCTCATCCATATATGGTTCATCTTTTCCACATGGATAAACAGCAAAAGCTATGCTGAAAAAAGAGAGGCCGACTGTAAGGTCTTGCACTGGTTAAGTACAAACGTCCATACGCGTGTGTGTGTGTGTGTGTGTGTGTGTGTGTGTGTGTGTGTGTGTGTGTGTGTGTGTGTGTGTGTGTGTGTGTGTGTGTGTGTGTGCGCGCTCTACGATGAGCCTTCCAGTCTGAGTGCCATATGCCAGTCTATGTGTCTCCTGTGTCCAGCATGTGAGATCTTGCCTCCTCAGACCAATTAGAACACTGTTGCAGTGACACTTGCACATCAGGCGGGGGAATTGTATATTAGATGCTCGTTGTTTCTGTTGTCCTCTCATCTCTGAGTACCTCAGCTGTCTTGTTTACAATAAAATCTCTGGAGTAGCTTTCCACTCATGCTTTCTGTGTGCCTTTCTACCACATTACAATAACTAGTGTGGAAATAAAATGTTCTCTAATGGAACCGCTGGCAAATACTGCAATTAGCCCTATCCAGAGGGAGTAGTAGGTCTCTGTGCATCCCCAATAGCACCCGAGTGGAGGCAGGAAATAGCATGACTCCATTTCTATTATCACTTAGCTTTGCATACAACACACTCAGTTACTGCTCTCTGTAAACTGATTTTTTTTGTCCAACACTAACTACTCATCATGCATAGGGCTCATTAGCAGGGCTCAGAGCCAGCTAGTGCCATACTCACTCCTAGGGAAAAAAATGCATTTCTGCGTCACACCATCACAGTCATCAGCAAAGCCATCTAAGAGCCTGCTCACGGTCGCTAGGGCTGCAGGCTGTTTCATATTCACAGTCACAGTCAATCAAAGGATCAGTAAGTCAGTAATTATAAATGAGTCTGGACACTTTCACACCCACTAGCAGGTATTAGCCATGAGCATGCAGAGCACGTCTGCTACATTAATGGGCACTATTTGGCAATGCCACACTGTGCCAGCTGTGGCTTTTTAGAAGAGGTTAAGGGAGGGGCTGGGTGGAAGATGAAAGATGTGAGAAGTGAGAAGAAGTAAATGTGAAAAGACATTACTTTTCTGCTGAGTGGTAACATGTTCTGAATTAATCCAAAATGGTTGCCTACTGAAAGGTGGAATTTTGTTTATATATGAACATGCATACACACAAATACAAATGCTTTTTACTGCATTTATACAACATTTTTGCAGCCTCTGACTCTCTGATACTATAAAAATTATACATGGGATGTAAGATCTATTTTTTTTATACTGATACTTAATGCAGCACACTTTCTGTGGCTTTTTGGGGAATTCTGTTTACATACGTGTATACAAACACTGACCAGATTCATGTCATCAGTGCCCTTTACGCTGTCTTGCTTTTAGCTGTATTTTGCAGTCTTTCTCTCTCAACTTAAATACCCCATTATCAACAAGACAGACAGATTTCTTTTCTCTTTTTTTGGCATCTTCATGTCTATTTTCTCTATTGAACAAATGACCTTTTCTTTAAAAACAAAAAACAAAAAGCTAAGGAATGGCTTATGCGAGAATCCACAGAGGACACAGGAAAGGCAGAAGACTGATATAGCATGTCTCGGTACTTAAGGTTCATCAACTGGCATATAGGAAGGAGAAAGGTAAGGTAAGAAACCTCTAAAGTGACAGAGTGAGACACGGTGAATGGGCATCCGTCTATCCTGATAAAGACAATGAGATTCATGGAAATTCAACAGCTCTATTAGTTTTTCGAATAGGAAAGGCTGGCAGAGGAGATGGGGTGGTGACTCAAGTGAGACACTATAATCCCTATGTGGCTCTGAATACAGTATGGCAGGGCACCAGATGACACTTTAATGACAGTTACATCTTTTTTATGGTGACGTACAGTCACTTTACCTTTCAAAGCGTAAAGAGTTATTTGAGTTAAATGAAGCATGTAAAACAACCTACTTGAAATGTTAAACATGAAATATTTGGGTGAAAACCCACGCGGCGATAACTGAAGCCTCTTTGTATGGAGTGTTTATGTTCTTCTGGGTGTCCTGTGGGTAATAAGTGCCTAACCTCTGCACCAAGTGGGCAGTTATTCTCTCCTTTTGCCACCACTGAGAAGCACGATGAAGTCATTTATTTCCTGCGTGATGTGTTTTCACGTTATAAATCATCATCCATCGCCCTGCCAATTGCCCACAATACTAGCTGATCCCCCGAGTGCCAGAGAGCAACCGTAAGTGGATTTATTTTTTTTAGAAGTATATTCATTTAAAAGTAGAAGATAAATTCAACGCAACCCAGCACTCTTCATCTTTCCAGTTGTTTTATAATTTATTTGTTTGTGACCATACAGATAAACACTATTACACAGAAATAAGGAAATACAACAGATGTACTGGAGGCGGGGCATTTAGCCGTCAGTTTGCAATTCCCGTCTCCAGATCTGCAGCCTTCCTGCTTATGAAAGAAAAAAAAATAGTAGATAATATGTTTGTTTTTTTTATTTGGGGAATACACAGGCAAACCTTTCTGCTGATAGCTTAAAACCAGATTTTAACACAATAGTATAAAAGCAGATATTCCTGTGCACTGAGCTGTTTTTTGTCTTCTCACCTCTACAGCTAAACATTGATTTATTGAACTGCATTTCATACATAATGACCTCAGGGAAATTAATTTTGGCTTAGGGAGCCTAAAATACTTTACCTTAGAAGTATTTTCTTTTTTCCTCTTTTTTTTCCCAAGGCTTTAACGCATTTTTGTTTTATTGCTCAGTCTCTGTGATTAGTTTATGTTTTTACTTCGTTACACTCGTTTAGTCTATGTTTTCTCCTAATTTGTCAGATCAGCTTTTTCAATGTTGCATTAAAATAGAAAATGAAAAAAGAAAAAACCAAAGCCTCTACCTGGCATGGGCTCCGACTCACAAAAGAGAATGCGTAAGAGAGGAGAAGCGAGAGAAAGAGAAAAATAGAGGTGAGAGAAGAGAGAGTGGAGTGAAGTATTCACATTATACTGGCTTATGTAATCTCCAGTTGAGCGCTTTTGTTTGTGTTAGTTTTGCATGCATGCGGTACCATGGATCAAACAGACATACAGAGCCTAATTGGGTTCGGAAAGGAATTTTGTGAGTGTGTTTCTGTGTGTGCTGACTCATGCAAGGTTGTGTGTGGAGGAACTTATTTCCCACTTTCTCTCTCTCTCTTTCTCACCCTTTTTCTTCTTTGCTGTTGAAATCCATTAAATGGCTTTACTGGCATTACCATATATAGATGCACTATTGCCAGAGAATGGTATGAATACTGACATTAATTTACTTTCATTTTCTTCCTCTGTTGCATAATTCATGACTGTATTTGTCACTGTGCAACACAAGGGCTGATTTTCTTTATGCCGGTATCATGGTGTAGATCTTAATAATGAAATTTGTTCTAACAGTATCTGTAAAGTGCTTTCACAATATTGAGCATGCTGAACAGGTGCTCTATAGTACTGAAGTAAATATGTTTGCTTTCCTAAATACTGTTAACCCAGATGTTCAGACTCATAGTGATACAAGCAATGAAGGCATGAATATAATTATGCGATACAGCCAGTGTTGTAGAGACTGAGTTCCTAACTATCCACTGTAAATACTGGCCTTAATTGGGTTTCTCATTATTTTTTTGTTTTGTTTTTTGTTCTTATTATTTTTGGCTAAATTGACTTTATTCAAAGTTAAGCACAGTACTACTTTACTTTATGATGTGTGTCAAAACAAAGGAAGAAAATTAGGTCCCAAATGTGGGTTCCAGAAAAAGAAAAAAACATGAACTTTTAAAGGTTTTGTTGCTGGGTTCACGTTATACTAAACTTTGTGTCACAGCCAGTTTAGTAGCATGGCTCCAGCTGCTACTGAAAGTAGATTCAATTTTCAATTCAGTTCTCTTCAACAAGAAGTCCCCTCAAGGCGCTTGAGTCAGGAGGACTTATAGACTGCCAATGCAAACATTCATCTTCCCCATAGATTTAATGCAAATGTCTTTGGGGATTCCCTGACCTTTCTTCTGTCTCTAGAATAATGTCAATAATTGTGATTTTACATGAAATTTCAAGACATATTGGCAGGTGACAAATTTAAAGAAAAAACTCAATTCTTGACCCCTGCCACGAGGGGGGCTGTTAGCTCTGTTAAGCTGTCGAGGCTTTAGGACTCCATTTATCCCTGTAGAGGCAGGGGTTTAGGGCACATCGATACACGATTACTGTGATCACCTTTATTCTGTGGTGAAACATTCTTATCCGGATAGGAGTGGTCTCTTCCAAGACGACAATTCCCCCATGCCCTGGGCCTCGAGGGGTCACTCAAGCCCAGGGAAGACGTGAATCATATGCTTTCCATTATCACCAGATCTCAACACAACTGATTGCCTGTAGGAGATTTTGCCTGCAGGAGATTACCTACGGCACACCTATGTAATTAAAATACCAGATTAAGGAATATCTTTTAGAATAAAAGCTTTCAACCAATCCCAAGGCCCTCAGGTTTCTCACCAGAGCAGCATCAAACTCACTTTTTGGTGGGTTTTGGTTGACCTTTTCTTGCACCCACTAACTTGTAAACTGCTATGATCACACTCCTATTAGACTAATTACATTTTGTATTTAGTGTCTATTAGAAAAGCATTCTTTTATAGAAAAACTAAAAGTTGAATATAGTAGGAATTAACCCTGGAATCGGATGTGAATATCAATGCATTTGGACATTTCATATAAAGCATTAGTCGCTATAGTAACTCTAAAATCCTCACATTTTCTTTGATATAAGGGTTCTTTCTGGCAAAAGGCAATTACTATGAAAAAGAGGCATCCTTGCCAAACAAAAAAGAAATCACCTTGGAGATGTGACACTATATGCTCATTCACATATATTGCTCAAATCATGGCACCATAAGTATATACACCTGCATGTACTTCTTAAGAAGCCTAGGGTGCACTTCACTGAACCCTCCCATCATTACTTAATGTAGCATGAAAACATACAGAGAATTTTGCAAGAAGAGAGTAAAAGTGACTGCTGCTCAGAGCCACACAGACAAAAAGGGCTGGGCAGCAATGTGGGACACCGAGCAGAGAGAGCAGTGTGTGGCCGCAGGGTCTTGCCCCACACTGGGCGGATAAAGGCATGGTTGTAGTGGTCTCAAGAGGAGAGATGGATGCATTATTAAAGAATTTGACAGCAGTATGGGCTCTGATTTAGAACCCCTGACTAAAGAGCATGACAAATAGCTTGGCAGATCTCTAATTCAGTACAGTTCACATAGTTTATTAGCATTGCACTACTTTTAAAAGTGAAACTTCAGACTTTAAGAGAGGACTGTCAGTGAAGGAGTAACGCCAGTCAATGTTGGTCTTATGTTACAGTGTAGCTAACTGTAATCTACCACACGAAGCTTTATCCAGTTTCTACCCAACGCAGACTATGGATTCAAAGACTGGTGGTTTAATTAAGCGTACACAAATGCTTTAGGTTACAGTGATACTCTCGACAACTGTCTGCTTTCAGCTTTGCAGCAGTTTGGAAAAGGCTTTTTTGTGTTTTAACAAAAATTTATCCCATTAAAAAAAGTGAGGTAAATTAAATTTGAAGGATTTATTAGGTGATTTTTTACCATCTTGAGCTTAGCTGAACATTCATGAATTGAACTGAAATGAATTGTCCTTATTTCCCAGCATAGTCTCACTGACACTTGCCACAAGAGATGAATTCTCAATTATGTAATTGCTGGCTTGATAAGTAATGAGGGAGAAAGAATTGTGATTATAAATTAATTTCGAGAGTATTTTTGAAGCCAAAATGGCAATCACTTAATACCTCTTGCTGTTTAAATGTTCCCGTTTTTGTCTCTGATTGTATTGAAATTGCTTTCTTTCTTTTTTTTAACTTTATAGTCCAACCGATTAATGACTAGAATTTCTGGATTACTGGTTAATGAAAATATAATTTGTTTCTGCCATACTTACCGTCATCCACCAACCGTGGTATGGAAAGGTTTTGTACTTGCATCTGCTTTGTGTAGGCAGTCTTTATGTATTCTTGTGTGTGCATCTGTAGATAAATACTGTTATCTCATTGAAGACGTCCCACTAGGGGCACACGCTTTGTGAGCGTTGTGGGTTAACTGTCTGAAGACTAAAAGGCTAAAAATAGCTCAAAGCTCTGAGGTGCGGCTCCACAGGACCTGAAAGAGGTCAGTGTGTTTGCTTCTCTCCTAGTGTGAACATCATGTGTCTGCAAGTCTGTGTTATGGCCTCTCCTCTGCACCTGTTTGTACTGCTGTGTGTGCTCAGCATCCTGTGTTTGCATTTGTATAATCTAATTTGTAATACAGACTGTATGTTTGACCTTGCGCTCTGCCTGAATCATCTCTCCCTTGCAGCCTCTCTAATGAGAGAGTAACTCTCATTAGGAACAATCTAAGAGAACAGACAAAGTAAGGTTACTTGGATATTGTAATTTTAACCCTCCTAGCCGAGAGCTTAGGAAGGAACTGTAAATCATCACCGGAGCGTTTTCACAGGGAAGGTGAGTTTAAAAGGAATAGTTGATAACAGGTGTTCTATTTAGGGAAAGAAAAAAGTGAGTGAGAGCTATAAAGCAAGCAAGCAAGAAAGAGAGCGGGAAAGAAAGAAAGAGAGGCATCAGAAACTGGAAGAGCAGGAATTCTCTTTGTTCTTACTTCAAAGGCCACTCATAGTCATCCAGAGCGTTTCAGTCATGGCTCATTTGGGATATCATGCATGAATATAAAAGCATGACTTTGCTCTGTGAACATAAGGTCTTGTATAGAACCTGGGTTGTGACAGAGCATCTAAATAAGCAATACAGTTGTTCATAATGAAAGCTGATGAAGTGAGAAACGGAGATGTCAGTCACAACATGAGATGCCTGCAGTAATATTGCAGTCATCTATTTCTACAGTGCAAAACTCTTGAGTCATCCCTTTATATTTTGCTAGGGAAGTCTAAGTTATGTGCAGTGATTTATTGAGACGTGCAAACATAAACGGAAATACCTGTAAGGCAAAAATAGAGTTTGAACAATTTTAATGAACTTAAAAGTCAATATTTAGTAGGAGCACCTTTATTCTTCAACACAGCCTGAACTCTCTTAGGTAAGCTTTCTTGTCTTTCTTTCTTAAGAAGTCTTCAGGAATAGTTCTCTAGATCTTCTTTGGATGTCTTTTGATCGGTACTGTAATTGACTTCAATAATGATGAGGTCTGGCTCTGGGGAGGCCAGTCCATGACTACTTGTTATTCATTGTGTGTTTGCTATCTGGGTTATGTTTTTATTGCACTGTATCTGTTTGGGATCATTGCATTTCTGGACAAAATGAAGCCCATGTCAGACTTTGAAATATCCCCAACACTGCTGGCTGAAATGTAGCTCCAAACCATGACACTGTGTTTTAAATATGGCTGTAGACACTGTTGGACCTCTCTCCTGACCTCCTCCTTACTTACTGATGATAATTTCAACCAAAAATTTCAATCTCAATCTACCAAACTTTGAAAGACATTCAGAAAACCTGAAAAACTATTGCTTGAGAGGACTGTCAAGATTGGGCTCCTTGAAAGTACATTATAAAGAAATCAGTGAAATGACTCAAGACTTTTGCAGAGTACTGTAAGCTGTCTGGAGAATTCATGATGCATTGTGTGTGTGTGTGTGTGTGTGTGTGTGTGTGTGTGTGTGGCAGTGGCTACAGGTAGTTGCGCAACACAATGTAGTTTCAACAGCAGACCTCCTGGGAACAGAGCTGTCTCCACTGGTGTTTTCATTTCTAGGTCCCCACAGGTAGAATCCCTGAAGTTCACCTGTTATCTCACTGCCTGCAGGGCCCAGAGCTTTTCATTGACATCTCAGAGTACCATTCTTTGGCTTGGCTTCTCCTCTCAGTAATGCGTTACAGACATGGAATCTATAATAAATCCTTAGTCATCTTTAGGGTGATGAATGGCCTTTTGACTTCCACAAAGATCCAAAATATTTGCTGAAAAGTTTATAGAAAAGTTCTGTCTCGACTGTTCAAACATGTCTGGACTCCTTACAGATAGAAGCGCTCATGTTATATCGGGCATCTGGCACATGGTAACAGACAATGCAGCAAGTTTATTTATGAGGCAGGAGATTGTTTACTGCAAAGCCCCTGAGCTCCCTTTGCTATCTCGTCTTTGGCATAGAGACTTCTCTAATTGCACCTTCAGATTAATATCCAGCCATCTAAACTCAAGCACTGCAAATATCTGGATGCGTTCTGCAGATTCATTTTCATTGTATGCTTAATTTACATGCTGTGTTGTCCTCGAGATGTTATGTTTTGTGTGACTTTTCTGGCAATCTTACTGCTTTTCTTTTTAGAGCTATATATTATGGAAAATGTCACCGGGCTATATGCTGGGAGTTTGCAAGAGAAAATTGAAGGAAAAAAAATACTCTAAGTCCTTTTTAAATAAACACATACAGCTGGCAGAGAGTTGCAGATTGCTTTGTGAGTCCTAAAGGAGCTTAACTCATACACACTTGAGCACTTATACAGTCAAGCAGTCAAACACAGCTGTCTGCCATCAGAGCTAAAACTTCTTGAAATGCTGTTTTCTTGGATTAGAGCCACATTAAGATTGTGTTTTAATGTGAAAATGATCTGCGACCAAGTTAGTGTTTCAGAAATTATATCATTATATCTTCACTGACAGCCGTGTAAAAGTAAATCACATGACCGTTTGTGTGCGTAGGTCATCGTAAACCTGAAGCAGAGCGTTAGTTATCTCGAAAGAAAACTAAAGAACAAATTAAATGCAGAAACCTTAGAGCTGTGGTGATGGAAGAGGAGTACGCACATAAGAAGGATGTGATCACAAAAGGCACTTGAGGTTGGCTTTAATGTTTCGGTTTAATTAATGTAACTGATCGGACTCAGACAGGAAGCAAACATGGGCATCGGCATCATAGTTTCCAAAATTCTCTTTCTGCAAAAACCAGACTCAAACACAACCCCACAGTCTGAAAGTAAAACTGGGTCAGCAGAGTTTTCATCTTAGGGGTCCTTAAATGCTGCAGTAGTGTGGATGCAAAAAGACACAGATGTAGTACAGCGTTACACAGTATAAAACAAAAAGTGTGGATCTACCCTGTGATTTCTCTTTGTGGTTAAAGCATGAAGGATAAGACCTCAGATATGATCTAGAGCATAAGTTAAAGAGGAGGGCACTGAAATGAGAGGCTTTGTGAGCCTTAGCCTTTAGGAGCTGTGGGACATCAGCACCAGATCACTCCTATTTGATGGTACGGCACAATCCTGAGCCCTTGTTCTCAGTGGGATAAGATGAATCTGAGTCTCCCTTCAAAGGCATTTTTTTTCCTTTTTTTAGGTGGATTTCTATTTCTGTCTTGCCCTTTTGAATTTGTCTCCCTGTCTCCTACTGCTCTTTCTGCTCAATTACCAATTGTCTGTATGTAATATGTATAAAATACAGAACATGTAGACATGTAGTTTTGCCTGAGTGCAAAAACACTTACTTTATGCGCATTTCATGAGGAGTTCATGTTCTTCCATAGTAGCTTTGGGAAGCATACAGAATTTTAGATACAAGAAAAAAGATGAAGGCCTCAGGCAATGAGCTGAACCGCTCTCTTGTTAGTAGGTAAAACATCCGAGATGAATTATTTGAAGCATGTCACCTTTCCTGTGAAACATCACATGCTACAAGTTGTGCTGCATGGTTAATGCAATAGAGGTTCATCATATCAGATGCAGTGTAAGCATACAGTGATATGTGGAAAGAATAAATGAGGAGACAAATTAGTCTAAAAGTTTTTTTTTAAGTTTAAATAATCTGGTAACAGATATCTAACTTTTTTATTCTCTAAACATAGACACTGAATTAGTTTCAAGGGCTTTGAAATCTCAGAATCAGCTTTAACAACAACAACAGAAATTAGCTGGCAACTGAAAGCAAAATTTGAGATGAAATGGGGGGGAAACGCTGGATGAGCTATTTACTGCTAATCACTGCAATACAGTTAGTCTAATCTGATGTGATTTACATAATAAATGGCAAATTACAATATTTACAGATTTTTATTCTGTATTATGATTGCTCATAATTACTTCACTGTTGCTACATAAAAGAAAATTGTGGGGTTTTTTCTTTAGTGAAATGAGAGAGTGCTGTCACGGTAATCTTAATGAAATAATGATCATTTGTCAAATATTTGTGTGTATTTGCTCACATGGCTACGTGCAAAGTACTCGTGTAGTACTCTCAGGTGACCTCATCCTTATTAAGATGCATGCTTTAGCTCACACAGGCATATGCGCGCACACACACACACACACACCCACACACACACACACACACACCACTTCAAGGAGAATAATAAAACAATATACACTTGTATTTTTAGAGACATTGCTCATCTAAGCACAGTGACATGCTTTATCCCCTGCCTTCTATTCATATGCCCATAAATGAAAACTGTTCTAGCACTTACTGGTAATGAAGATGTCTCCACGTAGCAGTTTTTATACCCGGAGACAAACGCTATTGTGATAACAAAGAGCATTCATTCTTCACTGTGTTTGCATTTTTCTGCTGCAGCCATCCCGCATCTCTTTCTTTTGATGTAATTGTGGTTCCTCCCTCTTAATTTCCTGCTTTTGTGCGTTTGTGTTCACTCCGCCGCAAGCCTACATAAGCCCTACATACACCTCCCATCAGCCCCTTGAGCTCCACATGAAACACCACTCGAGTGCCTGCTGCTTTGGAGTCCAAGCAGCAGGCTGACAGTCAGCAAAGCCTTACAAGGCTATTCTCAGCGGCTGCTGTTGTTACTGCTGATGACCCACCAGACCTGTTCTGTGGTATACTGATGTGGTTCGATATGCAGCGTGGGCCGTGTAGGAGTCACAACACTTGTTTAAACACTCACTCGCTCTGGCTCACTGGAACTCACCCTGCATGCTGAATTTAGCTCTCCAGCTTAGCTCTGTCTTACTGCCTTCACACTGCGTAACTGCTCTCTTTCTTGCTGCATTGCATTTTTCAGCTTTGCTTGCATTCAGTCTTGCTCCGTCACTTCACTTTGTCTTCTGTTTTTTGAACATTATGCCTCACTTTCTCCTGAGACGTTATTTGTTCCGTGCTCTGTCCTTTTTCGCACCTCCCCGTTATCTTTTTGTCTTGATTAGCGTATCAAGAGGATTTATTCTGTTTATGCTAGAGTTTCTCAAAAAATCTTTAGTTTTTTTTTGTGTGTTTTTATTTTTAACTAGTTAAACTTGTTTTTTGTTTTTATTTTTTTCCCTTAGAAAAAAAGCCAAACTGTCTCTTCTTAAAAAGCCCCCATGGGAGCAAAAAATAATTTAGTTTATGTGTCTTCTTAGTCTACAAATAGCTTTACTGAGATGGGCATCGCCACCACAGCCCCAAGGCAGTCGTTGCCTAAAACCACGCTTGAGGGGGATACAGGTTGAAGGCAGAACAGATTAAATGAGCCAGGAATCATTGGAGCCCCAAGGGCACCACATTTTGCCCCAATTAATTGTGTTTGTCAGAGCATGAAAGTCCAAGGTCCCCTCTCTGGCAGTAAGATGAGAGGACAGAAAGGTCTGGTAAGGCTCATTCTCTAGTGCACTTCCAGACATCTTATTTCTGTCTTTCCCTGCGTGAGGTGTCCCAGCAGCTGGTGACGCTCTAGGTACACACAGCTTTGGGGACCGGTGAGTTAAAGCTAGTTTAGGTTTTCATCACTTCCCGTTTTAGCAGTTAATTTAAAACAAAGTTTACCGCTCCTGGTAAGTTGATTACATTTCAGCCAATTACGGGTGTTTTGGAACAAGGCTTGGATGCTGTGCAATGGAACGCAGCTTTTGGCTGCGAGGGACCTAAGGAGCTCTGGGTTATTGTGAATGTAATTGTGTGGAACTAAACAATGGAGCATCATCTACACAGACAGCCTGTGATTAGCCCAGTGCAGCCCTCACAGATGTGTTGTTGAGCCTGTTTGTGCTTTTATGCCTAGTTGGAAGGTTTAATTCTCAAGCTGACATGGTCATTAGATTGCAAGCACAGGGGGGAAAGTCGTTAGGTTTTATGCTCCTTTTGCAGTTTGTTGGCTGAATGACAGTGTAGTGTAGAGGTAGCTGCCATGTCTTGCCTTTGGTTAATGTTTTGAATAGAATGAAGTGTAACATCTAATTTGGCTCCGGTAAAGGTCAGAGCACCCACTTTGACTTGGGAGTAAATGTGCAGTTGGCCATCTCTGCTGGGAGCCCTTGGTGCTTTTTGTTTTGTTTTTTGGGGGGGAGCATGTCAGAGTAAAAACCAAGCTGATGGGGGGTGAAATATCCGTTCTGACAGCTTTAACGTGAGTCCTCTTTTAGAGATGAGATGTGAGAGAAAGCAAGTGTTTATCTTGTGTGTTCTGAATATATGAATGCTAATTGCAGATCAAAGGCAACTTTCTTACCCCCAGACATGCAGCAAAGAGGCAAACTTTAGCTTGTTTATTTGGCCAAAGGCTGTTTCTGTGCTCCAGGCCCACACACATTGCATTGCCGTGTCTTACAGTACATGCACGCCAGCACACAGCGTCTTGTGTTTACTCATCAGTAAATCGTTTGCGAACTGCGATTGGAAGAGTTACACCATCATTCAGTCTGTAGCGCTACGCATAAATTAATGGAATAACATCCCACATCTCAGTGGTGTATTGTAAAATAGCCATGACACCCAAGCCTGCTTTATGATCGTAACATTAACATAACATTAACTAGTCTATACAGACATGTTTTTTCTAATCTGAGGCCCTGGGAAATATGAAATGCAGTAGAAACGTGTAGTTTTGCATTTTGCACCCCTGATTCATGGTTATTACAGATAATCTACAGTAAATATGTTTAGGAACTATAACTGCATTATTACCTTTAAACAATGGATAATTTGGGGGATATAAAGTAGTATTAGTCCATCACTGTAACACAGTAATAATGTCCTACTAATCATAAACCTGTATAATATTATTATGAGGCTACTACCACATTAATGTCATTATATTAAAAATGTTTAGTTCCAAATACTCCAAGAAGCCAAGGAATTTCTTGCAATTTTGTTTGTTTGTAGGCCCCTTCACACTGACCTCTGAATGATTCAAGCATAAAAATGTCACCTGTCACACAGTTTAACACTTGTGTGTACACAGAACAGAAACTTTAACAAAGTAACAATTTCTAATTGTCTTAAGCACTTTATTATTAGCAGCCTGTCACAAAAATATGTTGTTCCCATTTCTTTGGTTAAATCTTGAGAAACCCCAAACAAAAGACAGTTTGACAGGTAAAAAATAGTATTTCTGAACCAACAAGGTGATTCCCAAAGAGCTATTAGACAAAAAACTTGGCATATCGCTGCATGGTGTGCAGTGTGTTCTTAATAATTTGAGGAAACTTGACAAGTAGAGGATGAAAGAAAAAGTGACAGGTTTAAAAAAAACTATCTACAGCAGATATATAGTATCTAAAAGTCATGTTCTAAAACCCAGCAAAGACTCGACACGAGACCTGAGAGATGATCCATCAGCTGATCCATCATCAGAAATGGTCTCATCTAAAAGAATTCACCATTCTTAACCCTAGAACACTATCGCCGGGTGATTTACACCGGTTACATTTACATGATTTCTCTCTCCTGCAGCTGTTTGCGTGTCGGGGAGCCTGTGCCTTCACCAGGGAAGTCTCAAATTTCCCAGGAATGGGTGGACCAAAGACCAGCTTTCAGAGTCATTATTTTGTTTTAGGAGGGTTTTCATTTTGTTAGACATGGCACAGTTGAAAGTCCACTCTAATTTGTCATGTGTTGTCATATTTTGATATATTTGATTACTTTTTATTGGTTATATTATATCGGGTAAAATCACCCGGCACTAGTGATTGTGTTACTATTTATAGCGATAGTGTTCTAGGGTTAAGGAAGGGAAAGAGTGAAGGGAAGTCTGAGGTATGCCATATTACATGAGAACTGGACTAAAAATCAGTGTCAACAGGTCTTATCCAAACCTGTAACTACTGGAATACCACTAGTCATACACCTAAACCTTACCAAATAACACAAAAAAACTATGCAAATAATTTTGTATTTTATTCTCATTTTCTAGGAACTAGAAGTTGCTTAAATATTCTGTAATTTATACAAAGACTATTATTAAACGCATCAGAATCCCAGTTTTGCCTCAGGGTATCATATTTGATATCCTATCCTATTCTGTCTACATCTGTAAAATACAGTGAAGGCTCTATTATTTTTGGGGCAGCCAACATCTATAGAAGAGCTTTTAAATGTCATTCAACATGCCTAAGGAACTATTTCTAAAAGTACTCAAAGGAAGCTTGCCTAAGACCGTTCATACTGTGTTGAAGAAGGTGGCCTTCAACAAGGTGGTCATACCAAGTATAAGCTTGTTAGAACTGTACAGCTGTAGAACTCGGTTTCTATCTTTTTTGCTGCACCAATTTCCAATTTTCCCAGTAAAATATGAAGAAACAAGGGGTGGATCAAGGCTTTTGCGTATAAGCAAGTGAGAAGCAGGAAATCTTTATGGTTGTATTAAATTATAAGACACGCTAAAATGGAAATGAAATAATAGTCACGTACATTTACCCTGATACATCTTCATGCTCCTGTCTTGCAGACTTTGCAGTATTTGAAGTTGAGCTTTCAGTGCAGCTCCAAAGCCTTAACACTCAGAACGGAATGTCCACCTGCACTTTTTCCAAAACCCCGTTAAGTGTTTGTTTTGAAGCTGGTGACTAAATTAACGGATTGTACTGTAAATCTTTCCAAACAACAGGGAAATGTGTTTCGCAAGTGATTTTGCAATTTTTGGTCGTTTTCTTGATGAAGATGATAATATTTGTGTCATTTTCTACATTTTAAGTTAAAACCTCTCCTCAGAGAAAGTTGATGAGTAGAAATAATAGTTTTCTCTATGAAGGGCCTACTTTGCCTGCTATTTCTCAAGGAAATCTGTCCTAAACTGTTTTTACTTGCTCAAGAGAGTGCACTTAAACTGGATTTTAAATGAATATTTTCCTCTCTGTTGACACCAGTTAGTTAGCAGAACATTCAGTAAGTGGAAAGTGAGAAATAATTCATTTGATCACGGGTCCCCTTAGGTTAGATGAAAATCTCTTTAGAACGTCTCTCTTAAGGTTAAACAGGATGGCCCTTAGCAATCACTTTCAGGCACTGGAGCAGTGTGCACACACACACACACACACACAAGCAGTGCACACAGTGTAGTAAAGTAGAGTTTATGTGTAGCTACTGAAAAGCCCCCTGTTGCACTCTGCTCTCTGAGCACAAAGACACAAACGTACAGCAGCAGTTGATTTAGATTGTTTTCCACCACCTTATAGTTTTTTGTCCTCAGACAGACATGTTTCTAAAGGCAGTCGGCAGTGATGCGTATCTGAGTCTTTGGATTTGGCTGAAGGTATATTTTATGCGTGCACTCGTGTGTGTGCAGTCAGGTCTTAGTGTTGTATATTTCTTCCTCGGCGGTGCTGAAATGTTTTGACAGTGCGACTGGCCTCAACATACACAGCTCAGTGGAAGGAATGTCAGGCTGTGAAAGACTAACTGTACTGTAGCACTGTGTGCGCACGCCTGCAACTGCTTCAATCTGCAAATAATGTATATGTAAGAGGCAAGTGTGTGTCTCTGCGTGGGGGTTTCTTTTCTGTGTGTGCATCCTTCTCTAACACTGCGCATACGTTGAGTTAGAAGAACCAAATGACGTCTCAGTATTAATGTGCTGTTTTCTCTCGCTGCTCTCCATGCAAGCGTTGATGAGGGTTTTTGGAAGAATGCAAAAACAGAGGATTTGTGTCTTTATAGCAAAGGGGGCCATAGTCTTTTATTTTTTATTTTTTGTGTGTGTTATCGTGATTACTGTTGTCTCTACAATAGATATACACAGGTAGCAAATAACACTAAATTTAGAAAGGGGGAAAGATGCATGCATCCTAAAGCTGGTCAAGAGCAGAATGGGCTGGTAAGTGAGAGTCAAAGATTGCCTGGTACAGCAGCTGCTTGGTTGCATAGACGGAAATGATGGGAGCAGGGGGCTAGAACAGCCAGCTGGATAGAGCAGAGAGCAGGGCAGGGCACGCGGTGGAGAGGACCAGGCACGCCGGCTGTCGGGCAATCTGCACAAGCAACAGAGTCAGGTGTGTTACAACATTCTTCTGGGAGGACTCGAGTTGGCACGAAAGAATACAAGTCAGATATGGCTGAGGAAATGAAAAGAAGCCGGCTGTGTGTACACATGTGTCTGTCAGCAACTGTTATGTCTACATAGTTATCTCAAGTGTGAGAGCATATGCTTCAGTCCCCCTAATAACAGTCTTTCTGTAACACATGAGCGATCTCTCCTTTCTGCTCTTCAACCCCAGTGCTCACTTCTACGGTATATCACGTGCATGAGAGCTATCCATATAAAAAGTTCTAAATGACAAAGTGTTTCACAAAAAAATGTAACCTGTCCACAGTGAAGTGTCAGATCCTATAAAGTGATATACTGTACAAGAACACACTAGACTGTGTCTGGCTTTCCAAGTGTGTGTGTTTGGACATAGGCCAAACAGGGATCGCAGCCAAAGAAGGAAGAGTTTAATACAGAGCACGTCTTAAAGGGAGGGTGAGGGAGCAGCTCATCTGCCCACAGAGAGTGGCAGAGGTTAATGCAATCCCTTTAAGTGGACATAGAGCCGGTTAAGAGGCAATCAAGTGAGCAAGAGACTAAATAAGTCATCTATTGATGCTCACTTTGATTATAGCGTTGCTTTCTTTAATCCATAAGAAACTGACAAACATTTCACATAAGATTTTCTCTTCCCGAATAGTGTTCTAATATTTATACGAGTTTTGATGTTTATGCATGCAATTTGTGTCTACAGCTTGTCTTTCCCTTTTCTAAGCCTTACAGATGGAATTGTTGTTCACGCTGTGATTCAAAGTCTCCTAACATCCATATCTTTGCTGATGAGTCTAGTGAGTCTGAAAAGCAGCACAGTATGCTTTTTTTAAGGTGTTATTGACTAATGCTTTTGGCTCCTATTAGGAATAAGAAAACCGTGAAAAGTTCATTTAATCTCATAACTGCGTTGCTTTGATGCTTTGTCTTTTTGTTTTGTTTTTTGTGTGTAAATGTGGTCGGTCGTATTTACGTGTTTTTGCATATATAGAAGTAAGTCAGGGGAGGACGGCTGCATGCCAAACAACATGATAGATTGACGGTGTACAGCATTAGAGATCACTGTCAGATGGGTTAGAATTAGTGGCATTAGCAGTGATGGGTGATGGAAATTATTTGTGATGCCTGGATTCACCCATCTTCCATCCTTCCCAGCTGATCCTATTAGTACATGGAAGCTTTAAATCATCCCGATGTTCTTGTTAGTGTAAGCGTGCGTAATAAACACACGTTTGCATGCATAAGAGTGCTGTTAGCCACATGTCTACCATATTTACGCATATGTATGAGTAGGTAAAACATACCGCAAACCCTGATCTGAAAGCTTATTTCTGTCAAAGACAGCATGTTTCTTCGCCCCTCCGTTCATCACCATGGTTACTAATTGGCGTATGGCGTATGTTAACAAGCTGTCCCTTTCATATTTGCCCATTGCTTTTTTTTCCTGTGCGCTGGTTTATTCCCCAGCAGCCCAGCAGAGTCACTTTTTTTTCCATCCCACTCATCCTTTGAAGGTTATTTTTATGTTTGACCTTGAGGAAAAGCTGACCTTTCTGAAATTAAAATTTAATAGTGCTTGCATGTAGCCTGCCCCCCTTTCTGCACTTCCACCCACCCACTGCTCCCTCTCTCTCTCTCTCTCACACACACACACACACACACACACACACACACACACACACACACACACATACATACTCCATCAGTCAAGACACAATCTGGACAGAATCAATACATGAAATGTAAGAGTAGCTCAGCTCAAACACCCTCTCCTCTCGGTGCCACACTACATCAGGGGACCTCACCTGATGGTCTGCTTACTGTTTTGGCAGGTGCTAGATCAACAGCCTTTTACTTGTCTTTATGTGGCGGTTTAAACTATGACTTAATACTTCTGTCTTTAAAGGTGCAATATATATTTTAAAACAGTTAAAACATCTATTTTAATTCCTTATGTCAGATATGTCGATATATTCAGTCTACAGATCATTCTGGTGCCATATTGTAGTGGTTTACACATTTCCCTAATAAGAAAAAGATATTGGTAGCCCTTTGTGAATTAGTCAGCAGCCGAAAGTAGCTTGTATTTGAGGTTAGGCAGCAGCCTGTCTAACCTTGTAATACCACTCTGCATCTCAAGAGGCAGTAGTGAGCACGCTATGTTTTGCAGCATTTTGTAATCTTACTTCATTGTGGAGCAAAAGTGCGATTACCTTGTTTGATATTGTTAACTTTCTACTTTCTACTTGTTTATTGTCAGCAACGACTGATCTGTGAAAGCATTTCGTAACACCTGGAGGAAGTGAAAAGCAAGTTTTTATACACTGTTTGGAACATTTTCTCCTGATCTGCTCACAGTGCCATGAAGCCCCCACCGATTATCATCCCAAATAGAGGAACCAGGCTCAGTTAAAGCTTTGCCTCTAAATTTTCTTTGTTTCTTTAGAAACAACCTGTTTCTGTAGACAGGCATGACGTCAGATGACTCATCTGCACAGTTACCTTTTGTGCTTTACTAAGCTACATTTTTAGCTAGATAGTTACACATACTGTCAATGTGCTCTACTTAACTGCTTTCCAATTTCTTACCTAATCTTATGTGTCTCCAAAGCATGTCTGTTTCTCATTTTCCCTGCTTGCCTCTCTCTCTTTCTCTCTGCCAGAACCAGAAGAACAAAGACCGATCATTTTAATAGTAGTTTTGTTTGCTTTCATTTTGCATGATATTTGGATGCTAAAAAAAACCCACACATACATACATGCTTCTTTTAGTAATTTTGGTGATCTGGTGAAAACGGGGACAAAGCCTGCATGGACAGAAAATCTGTCTCACAACAAAATGAATGAGAGCTGGCAACTCTGTGTTACCTGAAACATTAGGTAGAGGCTTATCTATTCGGCTAATGTTCCCTATTTACGCATCTGGTTACCTTACTGTCTGAAAATAAATAAATACAAAATGAAAAACTAGGATGTCGAGCTGTTCTATAGCAGCGGCGTTCAACCCCACTGCTGAGCCTAATGCTGATGAAGGTCAAGCTCAACCTGATCTGATATAATGTATTTAAATCATTCTTTTGGAAGTTTTCCTAATAATGTAAGTTTGCCCAATGTAATAATATGATGTAATAGGTTAATTGGTGCTGTCAGTGGGTTTCTTTTGCCTCTCTGCTTTCCAGAATGGCTCCTCATCAGTACAGCCCATAACTGTAACTCTAATGGACCATTTTGAACTAATCAAACTATAAATGTAAAAAAAAAACCTGTTAATCATTTTTAGTTCAATTTTAATTTTGTACAGTTATCTGCTGAGTTCTTTGCCATGTAGAGTGAATCCTGAGCAGATGCGAATAGCTGCTTCTCTTCTGACATAGTTTTAGTTAAGTCTGCTGTGTGCTGTATCCACAGTTGCTGTTAAACAGATACTGCAACACAAACCCTGTCTTCTTTACATGTCACGATACATGACCAGTGTAGTCTCCCATCAAAACCTAACCTAGCAACCTGACACGACACCCACACCCACCTAACTCCATGCTTCTGTTGCTCCTGACCTACACGGCCAAAGATCAAATAGCTGTGCACGATTGCACATTAGCCTACATCTCTATTCTGATTCGAAAATACCGTTCTCTCTTGACGTAGAACGGTAAAGTTTCCGTGTGGGATGTACCCTGCCTGGGTATACGCTTACAGAAAGAGCTGGGATGTAACTTGGCCCAACACTAAAGGGCCAGCATTTCAGTTCAAATTTAGCAGGGGAGGGGAAATGCCAGGGATGAATTAGTGATGTGTTGGAAAGCTCCAGAGGAGTGGAGAATGGGGACTAGTAGATAAATAATGCCTACCATAGTACAGTAAACATTGCGTGAGTGGGTACACAGATGGGTGGATGCACTGTAGGTGTGGAAGCACAGTGTGTGCTGTGCTGTATGGTGCATACTTGTAAAAGCGTACAGCATATATTTACAGTGACATTCGACAGCTTATTTCTTGCACCCACACAGCCAAACAAAAACACCTACATGTGCACTTCCCCCACCTGTCTGTGCTGCCTTGTTCCTGTTGTGAGTCATCTGCCCAGTTGGAGCAAACACACGTACAGGCAAACGCACTTACTCACATACACACAGGTGACAAATTCCAATAAAGCTCAGAGCAGTTTTCCAGTATGTGTGCACAGACTGTCTGACATTTGGTCTGTGCCCTGGGGGTTTCAGCACATCCATTCCACCCCAGCAAAGAGGCCTGTCACTGGACCCTCATCTCTCCTGCAGGTAGCATCCCTGGAGCTCACCTGTTATCTCTCTGCCTCCTGTGCCTGAAGCTTTCCCCAGACTGCCCAGGGTGCCCCCTCTGTTGAATTACACACACACAAGCACACATGCCAGTCTCGCCAGGCAGTGAAATAGGACAGGAGGCTGGGCTGGAGACACCTCTCCTGAGTCTAAGTGATGCCCTAGTTTCTCCTGCAGCCTACTTTTCTCCACTAGCACTCACATCCAGACAGCTACCTTCACCATAAACACAGACGCATCCTGACATGCTGACTGTTGTTAACTTATGCCAAACTTGATTTAGGTCATCATTGCTATTTATATAGTCTTTGATTCTCGAGTTTAATGTTCACAGTCAATAAGTCAGGCAGCGTAAAACAGTATGTGATAAGCTTTGCCTGCAGCTAGCCAATATTTTAGAACATTTTCTTTAGATTTCACTGGTTTCTATCATGCCTCAATAAACCCAAAAACTTTAATATCAAAGCTGAATGGAAGGTTTTTAGTTTGTTTTTAGTTTAGCTATTTTAGGGGATATCTGTTGTGACATGTTGTTAACAAAAACAAATATATACATTTCAATTATTTATTTTACCAGAAACACTCTGACATTCACAAATATACAGCACATTGACCAGCCTAAAGCAGATTTAGAGGCACCAGCCAGCTCTAGTTAGGTGCATTGACTGCCTCTCAGTCCCAGACACTTTTCAGGTCATAGTTCCGTAAATCTCGATGATGGACCACAGGTTCTCAATGGGGTTCAGTGGTGAACAAGGACACTGATGAGAAGAGCCATGTTGGCCATGTTCTTGACAGTCAACTAAGTCTTCCAGAAACTGGCAGTAGCTGGGAGTTGAAATCCTCAACAGTATCTTTGATGATAAGCTTTTGCCTGCAGCTGGAGCCACCATATTCTCTGGCCCATCAAGATAAACAATCTTAGAAAAATCAGTCTTGAGAAGCATCTTTGATTCAAAGAGGGATGAGCAGCAAATTGTGTTGCAGCTAAATCAATTTATTTTGTGCTTGCTCTCCCCCTGACTATTCACATTCAGTGATGGAGTGAGCTGCTGCATCCCTCTGACCTTTGCTGGATATTCTTCAGTCGCAACTGGCCCATTTTTTTTTCAGTAGTAAAAAAGTGTATTTTATACTGTATTTTCAACTCTACAAAGTTTATTTTAAAGGTTTAGAGTACAAAATACTGTTTGCCTAATAATTCTGACTCCTGTACAAAGTTTATTTTAAAGGTTTAGAGTACACAGAGAAGAGCGCCTCTGAAGTTGCAGCTCTCAAAAACTAGTCAAGTATGAATTACACTTAAATCAAATGGGTTGAATGCTCACCACTGATAATTTAGATTAGTGCTAAATGCTAACAGCGCTGGCCCTGCTACCACAAATGGGTTTTGGTGCCGCTAATGGGTAATGTAGACACGCTCAAATGTAACCTGCTGCTGATGTTAATGTAACCCTTTTAACCGCAGTGACATGGCACTCTGTATGCTGCTCAGCATCGCAGCACTCACGAGGTCCCCATGACAACAGGCAACATCAAAGAACTGAGAATAAGGGCTGGCTGTGTTACTGAAATGGATGACAGTTGAGGAATAAATGTGTTTCTAGGGTGAATAAATGACTGAGCTCTAAAATAAGACCAATATTTAGACAATATAGAGAGGTAAATTAATAATAAATAGGAGGACACAGCCAGTGAGCCTGTGTGGACTCTTTACTTAACCCCGCTTTCACACTAAATCACTTGATCTGTTTAAATTGATTGGCTAGACAGTAAATTAATCCAAAAAACATCTCCATAGCATATTACAAGTTGTGTTGCATGAAAAATGGATTCACCTGTGCAGTCACATGGAAGCAGAGACACAAACAGTAAAGCAGAGCTTAATTAATTCCCATCTCCTTTTGAGAAAAAGTTCAATAGTTCAATACTCCAATCAAGTCAATCGTTCTAGACCTGCTGCACCCACCAGGGCCTTTGAGTTGGCCTCTTAAATTGACTTTGTTGGCACATGTGGCTACCTATTGATGTGCTGACATTGAATTAGGTTTGCAAAAATTTTGCAGTAGCCTTCTGGTAGAGCTGAGCCAGAGAAATTAAAAAAAAAATTGCATCACCATTGAGTTTTATGTTGTTGCATTACAGTCACGTGCAGTACAAGAAATGAAAAACAGCAACACCCACTGACAGTAACTGCTATAGGCAACTGCACACACAAACGCTCACAGAAGCACACAAAATGCTTTACGAGCACACGACCAAGCCCACGAGTACACATTCACACTCGACAGCAGGAAATGGTCTGACCAAGTTAAACAAATGAAATCACTGTGACCTGAATGAGAGGCAGAGTAGATCTGACATCCAGAAATGTACTATTCTCTCTCCCTCTTTCCATCAATTTATCTCTCCTCCCTGTGTCTCGTTTGGTCTTTGTCTCTGTTGGGGTCACCCTCAAATCCCTCCCTTCCTTTTTGTTTCCTCCTCACTGATGTCTCTTTTTTTCACATTTGCATTTCGCTACACACCCTTTCCCTTAATGTGTTTTTTTTCATCTCTTTGATCTCAGTGTGAAATCTGTGCAGGAACCAGCCGTTCGGTCACCTTGCTGTAATGACGGCAGACTTAACTGCAGTGTGGAGATGACCCCTGAACTCTCAGGCTGTGGCCCTTTCTCTTTGTCCCCTCTCACCTCCAGCCTTATCTCGTCACACAGTGTTGCTTCTTTTCATCTTTGAAAATCAATACCAGCAGTTGTTAAAGTAAAGGAAGGGCTCAAATGATCAAGTGCTGATCATTAAAAAAGAATTAGATATGATTGAATATCATTAGATACATAACGACTGGAGTAGATTGATTACACTATAAAATGTCAACCTTTTCTATTTTAGACATGTTAAGGTAATGTCGACCTGCAAACCTGCAGGTCTTATTGCCTGGTTTCATGTTAAACATAAGACCAGGCATATGATAATAAAATTTAGATGGCAACCTCCTTGTGACTAGGCAAAATCGGTTGTTGCCTGGTGATGGCACTGAATTTCTTTGCTGTCAGGCCGATTGTAGTTGCTGTGACCTGCTGGTTGGACCGAGGTTGAATATGCTACAGCCTCAAACTCCGGGTGACCAAACACATTGGTGAAGGTTTGCAAATAACTGCAATAATAATAATAATGATATTAATAATAATAATAGCTCAATTATAAACACAGAGATTGGCAGCATTTTGCAATCAGTCTGAGCCAATGAGCAGAACTGGTCTACGTGTTATCTTTTTGCATTAGGGAACTCAGCCCAGTTGGGTGCCAGCTGGTTGTAGTCCAGTTATATTCCCGTGTAAAAGCAAGGCTGCAGAGTGCTTATGTCATTTTAGAGGTAAATTTTCATTCTGTAGCAACTAAGTCACTATTTGTGCAGGAATTTCTGTTCCACATCTCTGAGGTTTTGGCTGGAGTCTGAATGTTAGTCATTAATGTTGATATTTGTGTATGCTGATAGCAACAGATTTACATATAATTGCCAGCTTGACCCTTCAAAATGATAACTGTCTAATAAGAGACAGACTCTATCTTATAGACATGTGTCTGGACAGACCAAAGTTGCTTTGTAGATGGCAACTGACTGTTAGTGGGTGCATAACTGGTACCTTTGAAGCAGCTGTTTCAAAGCCAGCAAGGTCACAAGTCAATTGCAAACAGTCAGAATAATTGTGGTCGTGCGAATGCTTCCAATCACTGTTTTCTCTTGTGTGACAATGAGTGTGAGCACTACTGGCAGGGGCGTAATTTCCAGGGGGGTTACGGGGGCTATGACCCCCCGCCCAATAATTAGACCCAACCAATATAACCCCCCCCCAAAAAAATTTTGAATTATCTTGCACAAATAGGCTGTTGATCTGTTGTTGTTCTTTACTCAATCATCTGGGAATTTACCCAGATTAATTTTTTTATTTAGACAGACCCCCCCCAATGTTCAGCACAAAGTTACGCCGATGACTACTGGAAACGAAAATACAACTTACAAATGTAAAAGTGACAGTTCTTTGGTATCTGTCCATTAACACAAATGAACAGATACAGTAAAAATGTCACAAATAATCGTCAGACTGTGTAGTGAGTGATTTTTGGCTAGCAGACATGATGAAGAGGTCAAGTTCAGTGACTTGAAATTAGGGGGAGTGAAGCCTAGCAAACAGTTGTTAGCTACAGCTGCCTGTGTCACGGCACCTGTCAATCAAACCCCTCACTCCAGTATCGACGTGGACATGTTTTGTTTTTTTTTCCAAATTAAAAATGAACCCCAGTGGAGTGGTTATGACATTTATAGAAGCCAAAACTGTTTTTGTGCAAGGGATCTCAGTCATGCTAGTGACTACTGCAGATACAATAATTTATAAGGGTAACAGATACATAGCTTTGGACTAATTGCTAACACTGGCATCCAAACATGGTTACAGTAACAATGTTAACATCCTGATTTTGAACACACAAAGTATTGAAATTATGTAATTAATTATCGAAATTAATTACATGCTGGGTGGTCAAATGTTTGTGCATGTTGATGTTATTTCCCCCTCTTTGTTGTGTAAACTCAATTAATTTAAAGTAATGCAGTACGTTACTTAATTACACCCAAGCGTAAGATTTTTCTTATGCTACTTGTTACGTTACTTTCATGTTACTGTGTGAAATGATCTGAAATACTAGTTTCAGCTAGTTTAGTTCTGTGCTTGCAAAGAGCCGAAGTTGTGTTAACAGTATGATGCAGTTGTTTCTATCCTGGAGCAGTCTCCACTTTAAGATAAAAAGGGGTTTAACCCGGTAGACCCCCTTTTATTCTTATGGAAACAGCCATCAGATGGGTATACTGTTGTCATAAAGGGGTGGACGTGGTCAGATGCAATACTCAGGCAGTGGCATTAATGGTCAGCTGGTACAAAGAGGTCCGAAGTTTGCTTAGAAAATATCCACCACACGCAGCCTGAACTGCTGATACAAGGAAGGATGCTTTCATGTTGTTTACCAAATGTTGAAGCTACCAGAAATTCATCAGACGAGACAACATTTCTCCAGTCTTCTATTGTCAAATTTTGGTGAGCCTGTACTAATGGTAGCTTGAGTTTCCCGTTCCAAAATGTGGTCTTCGGCTGCTGTAGTTCATCTGCTCCAGGGTTCAACATGCTGTGAATTCAGGGATAGTCTTCTAGATACCCTGGTATTAACAAGTGGTTATTTGAGTTACTCTTGTTTTTCTATCAACTTGAAGGAGTTCAGTCTCCTCTGAATTCTTGCATCAACAAAGTATTTTCTCTCAGAGTGCTGCTGCTCTCTGGATATTTTCTCTTTTTCTGACCGTTCTCTGTAAACCCCAGAGATAGCGTCTAAATCGGCAATTTCTGAAATAATCAAACCAGCTCATCTGGCACTAACAACCATGCCATGTTGAAAGTCACCTAAATCGCCTTTCTTCACCATTTTAATGCTCGATTTGAACTTCAGCAGGCTGTCTTTACCATGTCTATATGGTTGCTATGACATCCAGTAAAGATATAATTGTTACCAAGCAGTCGAACAGATGTACCTAATAAAATGACTGATGAACGTGTATTGTTGGGATTTGAAAGTTGTCATATAACTCTTTTCTGAATTTCATCCTTTTAATGTTGCACAGTTGGACACATAAAACACTGATGTTGTGGAGGCTGCCGTGTGCCCAACCTGTGAGTTTAAACACAAAGTAAAAGATGCGTCATGTATTCACCTAAATTCTATTTTGTTGCTGTCTTGCATTCAGTGGGAAAAAATCAGTCTCGGCTTTCAAATATTTCTCCAGAGAGTCATGTTTCAAGCAAGCTTCATTTGTTCGTGTTTGAAGCTTAATTGAACCACATATCAAGGTAATTGCGCCCAAGTTCCTCAGCCTCTCTTCTCCTTACCTCCGCCACACTGACACACTGTTCAGTGTATTCAGGCTCACAGAAATAGATGGGCTTCTCTTTCAATTATCAGCAGACATTACTATTTTTTTATCTATACAACCACTCATATCAGCCCTCCAGGGCTTTGAAGTATTTTAATGCTTGTAGATATGCCCATTATCATGACTGTGTACATAACCGACTGTACACACTAAGTATTAGCATATCACTTATAGATATGGAAGCACTACACAAACGTGTTAATGGAAGAACTATTTTTTTGTGAATTTAGCAGTATGCAGGCAGTCAGTAGTGCAAGCTTTGGGACTGTTTCTATCTCAGATGTAATTCATATTTAAATGTTGTTATGCTTCTTCTCTTCTGGTAATTGTGTTTGCACTTCCTGGTTACTCTTGAAAGTGGATTCACTGAAGCGTTATGTTGATAGCTGTCTGGTAATCGCTAATTACAAAGACGGGCACATACACAGACTCTCACACGCGTTCATACACACAAGCTCACACATAAATGAGCAGAGCTTGTAACAGGGTCCCTGGCTATTATTCACTGATATCCTGGCAAATATGTGTACTCACACTGCTTAATGGTACTCTTCTGAAGCATCTGTGTAATTATATGTAGATTTCTGAAGTGATACTTAAAAGCTTCGAATGGACTTTGTATTCAGCATCATAAAAAATAATTTAAGAGCATATTTTTATAGTACTGTGTAACACAGATGCTAATGTTATAACAACCTGTTACACACTAAAAATACCTTATTTTAAACTTTAACTTTGTACCAACACAGCACAGCATAAATATATTCTCCATCTTTCAACACCTGATGATTACAAGTACTCTGTCTCCTTAAGTCTTCACTAAGACCAAAAAATGCAGGCTGTTGATGTCATTTTGGACATCAATCATTTGGAAATTGACTGCTGCATGGCAGGTAGCATAGTTTTTATTTACTGCCTTGGGGCCAGCAGGGATGTCACCAGGTACTTATAGCACCTTTTATTGCCAAAATTCTGCAATGCATTGTTAAAGTGTCAAATACTAATCTATACTGAAACCTTTTATTGGATTAATGCTTATTTACAGTTACAATTAGTGTTTGTATTAAAGTATTAATACAAACACTGCCGGCTTTGTCTCCTCTAGCTTACACACAACTTGATGCTGCAGACAGGCAGGCCACACAGCCCCTCCCCTCACTAGCAGCTCAACACTTCTGCAGTAGCACAACAAATTTGCAGTGTCTGTCTCTATGAAAAGGTTAGTAAAGCTCCTGTTTTAAAAACACACTGAAGTATTAAACAGTTATCATAAACGTTAACCTAACAGGCAGACACGTTGATGTTAGCCACTACCTGAGAGCTGCATTAGCCATGCGTCAAAATATTATTCAGGTAATCAAAAGCAGGTATGGCAAATTAGTAAAATGACCAAGTGTACAGTAACAAACTTTTTGTCATCCTCCCCCATGGTATCAAAAATAATATGGTATTGGTGTCATGCTTGAAATTATAGAATCACGACAATGCTAATGTTCAGTAAGGATTTAATGAGTGCAGTCAGAGTAAGCCAAAAATGTTTTAGGTGGATTTATATTTTTTGGGGGGGAGAAGTTTGTTTTGGCGGGAAACCCCACCTGATGCTGTTGGGGGGGGGGATCATACTTTGTCTGGCTTCAACATTGTTCCGGTTTCATGATACAGAAAGTACACAGATGTTGTCCAAATGATAGACACAGTGTCATGTTAGCAAAGAACAGGAAACAGGCTTTCTTTTTTTTTAAGTTTAACATTTAATATTAAACTAATAACATCTGAATATTCTCATTTTGCTGCAGTAAAAATAAATGAAAGAAAACAAACCACGAAGCTGTGAGATGTGATGGAGGGAGGAACTGCTGCACAGTGTCAAAGTTGGTCTGTTCCGAGTCATAATGTAGCAAACTGGGTGTGTGTTACAGAGAAATGGTAGCGATCCCTCAGGGTGATTCAGTGTACGATTGGTTGTGAAGTGAGTGATGATAATGACCTCTCCTCTGCGTGCAGTGCAGTGAGAGTAATTCCTTTCACTTCGTCAATTTATCTGTGTGTTTCTTTACCGCCTTTCCTTCTCATCACTTGGCAAATTTAAATGAGGAAGTAACCTATATCCCTACCTCACAGTGAGGCATATAGAAACTGGATTTTTCTATAAGCTCCCAAATGTACTGTCTTATGTGTTGGTGAGAAAGAGAGCACTGATCATTATGATGTAGTATTTATATCAGAAATATTAGCTATTCTTAAGATATATAACTTTTAGGATGTAATCCACCTAATAAAGCAGTCATTTGATAGCTTCATCTTATCATTTTTTGCAGTAGTTTGTTTCAAAGAAATCTGTTGAACACAGGTTTTTTTTCTTTTTTTTTTTTTTTTTTTTTTTTTGATAAAACATAGTACATGCGAAAATGCAAGGCCCTAAATACCAGGCATGGAGAAAGATGAAGATAAAGTTTAAAAAGTGAACCTTTAATTTGGCTGAGTAGGGAGTCCAAGGACAGGATTATGCTCTGAGGATTGATTGGAAAACAAGACACAGGTGGGAGCAGGGCTCAGGTGAAAATACTCAACCACAGCCAGCTAAGAGAGAGAACATACAGACCATACAGGCATAAACTAACCTTCAAAGTAAAAGAGGCAGTAACAAAAGATGAAATATTGGACTGAATATGATGACATGTTTAGTGCAGATGGCACTGGCTGCCCTCCATGTCAGTCACTGGGGGTCCATCAGATGAAATTATACAGCATGGGACCAATTAAAGTTGGAGCTGAAACTCTGTCTCGAGATGATATCATATTTGCATAATAAATACAAATCTACAATGCACAGATTTGTTACATCCATGCAAACCTAAACTCATTTCCTAATGTACATAATTTATATTAAATAGTACTTAACAAGAAGGGAATCGCAGTTAATGTTCTAAAAATTTGAATCTATAATAACCATAAGGCAGCTCTCAGGAGCTCTTCCAGCCTTTCCAAGAATCATGTTTTGCCGTAGCTTAAAACAAGGTCATTGCTGCAATTAACTTCCCATTCAAAGAGCAGTTATTCACACAAGACCTTTGTTTCCACTAAACTTAAGCTTCAGGCATTTGTATGTTATCTGTTCATTTATTTCCCTAGAATATAATTCGAGTTTTAAAGCTGCGTTTTATAAATAGTGTACTCTTCGCAGGATCGTGAAGCTGCCCTTTACAAACAAAACATCACCATCCTTAGAAAGAACATCTATTTTTAACCTCCTCATCTTTCTCAATAAGCACGTTTGTGAAGCAGTCATTCCTGCATAAATCTTAGTCAGCCCCCACAAATCAGAATCACAGCTGGTTTTCATGTCTGTGATGATATGTTATAGGGGAGAGGTGAAATTATTATAGCTACAGGGAGTGCAGAATTATTAGGCAAGTTGTATTTTTGAGGAATAATTTTATTATTGAACAACAACCATGCTCAATCAACCCAAAAACACATTAATATCAAAGCTGAATGTTTTTGGAAGTAGTTTGTAGTTTGTTTTTAGTTTTAGCTATTTTAGGGGATATCTGTGTGTGCAGGTGACTATTACTGTGCATAATTATTAGGCAACAACAAAAAACAAATATATACCCATTTCAATTATTTAGTTTTACCAGTGAAACCAATATAACATCTCCACATTCACAAATATACATTTCTGACATTCAAATCAGCGACCAATATAGCCACCTTTCTTTGCAAGGACACTCAAAAGCCTGCCATCCATGGATTCTGTCAGTGTTTTGATCTGTTCACCATCAACATTGCGTGCAGCAGCAACCACAGCCTCCCAGACACTGTTCAGAGGGGTGTACTGTTTTCCTCCTTGTAAATCTCATTTGATGATGGACCACAGGTTCTCAATGGGGTTCAGATCAGGTGAACAAGGAGGCCATGTCATTAGTTTTTCTTCTTTTATACCCTTTCTTGCCAGCCACGCTGTTACTTGGACGCTGTTGATGGAGCATTGTCCTGCATGAAAATCATGTTTTTCTTGAAGGATGCAGACTTCTTCCTGTACCACTGCTTGAAGAAGGTGTCTTCCAGAAACTGGCAGTAGGACTGGGAGTTGAGCTTGACTCATCCTCAACCCGAAAAGGCCCCACAAGCTCATCTTTGATGATACCAGCCCAAACCAGTACTCCACTCCACCTTGCTGGCGTCTGAGTCGGACTGGAGCTCTCTGCCCTTTACCAATCCAGCCACGGGCCCATCCATCTGGCCCATCAAGACTCACTCTCATTTCATCAGTCCATAAAACCTTAGAAAAATCAGTCTTGAGATATTTCTTGGCCCAGTCTTGACGTTTCAGCTTGTGTGTCTTGTTCAGTGGTGGTCGTCTTTCAGCCTTTCTTACCTTGGCCATGTCTCTGAGTATTGCACACCTTGTGCTTTTGGGCACTCAGTGATGTTGCAGCTCTGAAATATGGCCAAACTGGTGGCAAGTGGCATCTTGGCAGCTGCAGCTTGACTTTTCTCAGTTCATGGGCAATTATTTTGCATTTTTCCACACGCTTCTTGCGACCCTGTTGACTATTTTGAATGAAACGCTTGATTGTTCGATGATCACGCTTCAGAAGCTTTGCAATTTTAAGACTGCTGCATCCCTCTGCAAGATATCTCACTATTTTTAACTTTTCTGAGCCTGTCAAGTCCTTCTTTTGACCCATTTTGCCAAAGGAAAGGAAGTTGCCTAATAATTATGCACACCTGATATAGGGTGTTGATGTCATTAGACCACACCCCTTCTCATTACAGAGATGCACATCACCTAATATGCTTAATTGGTAGTAGGCTTTCGAGCCTATACAGCTTGGAGTGAGACAACATGCATGAAGAGGATGATGTGGACAAAATATTCATTTGCCTAATAATTCTGCACTCCCTGTAAAGTGAATGTGATTAATCCATGTTGGTGCGTCTTTTGAGGACTATTGCTTTTCAGATTGTACTGGCGGATCAAAATCTGACGTTACTTTTGTCTGTTCATAATTCCATCAATTTTGATAAGACCCCCAACATCACTGGCTAAACTAGAGCCCCCAAGCAATGACTGAGCCTCCACCATGTTTCACAGATGGCTGCAGACACTGTTGTGCCACTCTCCTGACCTCCTCCATACATACTGATAATCAACCAAAGATTTCAAATTTATCATACTATAAGACCTGTTGCCACTGATTTTCAGTCCACTCATGTCATTTGGCATACTTCAGCCTTTTGTCCTTGTTTGCCTCCCTTAAAATGTCTTTTTGACAGCCACCCTTTCACTGACACCATTTCTGATGACGCTTAAGTGAACAGTTGATGGACCCACTGAAGGGCCAGATGTATCTCTCAGGTCTTTGTTCGAGGATTTTTGTAAAGGACATCTGTTGCTGTCTGTCTGCTGTCCTTTGTTGGACTTGTTGAATGATGCATAGAGCAGTGATAAGTGCCTTAGCAAACAAAGAACAAAAAAGAAAAAAAAAAACATCCCTCTGAAAATGTTCAGGTACAAAGACTAGACTGAAAATAAGTGAAGAAGCAGCCAAAGTCCAAGAGAAAACTGAAAGAACTTCAGAAAGTCTGGAGGACTATATTTCAAGTCGGCTTTTAAAATTAAGTCTCACTCCTTGGTAGCAAAATGTAAAGAAATGATGCATGGCTCCAGATTTATCCACGGTGCCCTATCCAACCTCATGTCTATCAACACTGACTTTATATCTTTCTTGATCTTTCTGTTGACTCACTCGTGTCTTAGCTGTACTCATACTCTCATCCTCTTCTATATCCTCTACCTGTGTTGTTCCTCCCCCTCCTTATTTCTTGCTTTCCTGTAGTGACATTTGTGGGGGTGATTATAGATGGTTGTCCCATCCCTGAAGAGCCGTGTGTCATCAGAGTTACTTCCATCTGAGTGACTGGCCATGAAGTGTCAGAGGAGTGGACAGATGGATGGATGGTTGAGGGTTAGAGACCTAGAGAAACAATCTTTCACTCTGTTGAACCCAAAAGTGCTAAGCTTCATTGGCCTGTGACAGGTTTCCCAATAAAAATCGAAGTCTACTACCCCTACAGATATTTTTACGAGGCATCATCGTTTCTGGCCACTGTAGTAATACAGGCGTTTTTCATAGTGAAGCTTGTCTATAAATGTGAATTGTTAAATTTGATGAAATAACTCTTCTTCCCACACATTCTTTATAGATGCAGTGAATATAATGAATGATATAATGACTTTAACTGAATATATTATTAGAAGTAGAACAGCATTTTGATCATATTGAGTGCCACACATTTGGATTTGAGGGAGGAAAGACATAAACTGTAAAGGAATGTGTAATAGTTCACTTTTACCACTTATCAAGGTTTTGTGAAGTCATATTTTTTTAATATATCCTTTATTTAATGAAGCAAAGGAATACTAAAATGTTTAAGAATTAGGTAATAATATAATCTAATTCTTGATTAATCATTTTGTCTTTTAAAAACAGTGGGACATGGTCACGATTTTTCTTTGATGTGTGCAAATATGACAAATAATAAAGAGGGAAAAGTCTGGCAATAGAAGCTGTAACTAGATAGTGGCAGTTATTATTGCTAGGCAATAACTTAAAGAATATTAATGTATTACAGTAACAGTCAATGAGGTCAACTAAACAGTTAACAAATGTTCAGACTGTGAAACACTTTATAACTCTGTTTTGAAGCGTCCTATACAAATAAAGTTTTTATTATTATTTTTACTGTTACCCCACCTCTCCCCTTATGTCAGCTGGGATACACTTCAGCCCCTGCAACCTTGAATTAGATAATCAGTTAACAAAACAGACTGATGGATGATAATCAACATCATTTCTTTATGTAGTCATGCTTTTTCATTGTTGCATAATAACCAATGATGAGGCGTCAAACAAAATGTTTATTTGCTGTATTCTTAATCTCCTGTTGGGAACCCATTCAAGAACACTGTCCATTTTACGATTACGTTTCTTTTTCTGCTGTATGTGTGCGTACTGGCTTACTCAAACCCGTACACACACATAGGCAATGAATGCACTGCTTCCTGTAGGTGAGTTCTGCACTTCAGGAGGTAAATGCACCACAAGGGATGGTGTATTTACCTACTTAGGCAGGATTACTTAGACTATACCCATACAATTAGAGAGGAGTGTGTCTTTAAGTGGAAGCCCATCTCTCACTGTCTCCCTCTATCTTTCTCTCGCTTTCCCCTTTTTTTTTGATAGAATCTTCCTCTCATAAAAACACAGAAATAGGAACGTGAATTTTGCAGCACATTCAGTTGTAGGTTCAGTTGTAAATATTTATTTTATCTCAGCTGAGTTCACTCACTAAGTTAATCTTAGATTATGGCGCATGTAGTTTACACATACAATAAAAATCCTGTTTACAAAGCATATGTTCATATAAATTTTCATAAACAGTGATTATTTAATGCTCTTACTTTCAGAAATGGTTGAGTTTATCAGGTATTTAAGGGCTGTGAGCTGTGGCTCGCTGACCTGACCTGACATGGACTGCCATCATCACAAATCTGCGTGTCTGTCACTCCTCAGACCATCTCTGATAATCCATCCATCACACATAACTTCACAAGAGCACTCAGTTCCACTCAATAAGCTCCCATCCGACCCTTATAGGCTTTAATAATCCAGAGAGAGCTGGTCCTCTTATCAGAGGACGTGACTATTCAGACCAAGAACTGACCTTCCCACCTGACCTAGATGCTTCATGTGCATGCATGTGCAGATCCTGCATGCACACTATGATTATTTGCGCATACAGAAAGCCCATCATTCTGTGTGTTTGTGCACATGTGGGAGTGTGGTATGAGCCAGAGAGGAAGGCAGGGGAGCTGATGGAGAGATCAGACAGTCTTCTCTCTGCACAGCATCTGCTGAGAAAATATCACTTCCTCTCACTGTTTATCCATCTTTTTTCCTTTCCGAGAGAAATTTACCTCCACCTCACGCGCCAACTTTAGCATCATCTTTCTCAGTCAGAAATGACCCCGGCCTTCAAAGGGGAAAAATTTGCATTTAGCTTATTGCAAGCACACACGAGCATGTGCGTTCTCTCATAGCACTTATTAAAGCTCTTTCTTTAATGTGTGCAAACCCAGCTTTTTTTCTCTTGCATATATAATAGCTGATGATGGTATCATCAGAGACAGACCAGCTTGACTAAATGGGAGCAGCAAATTGACTGTAGTATTAGGAGTGAGGGGCCTCTATCAGGAAATCTAATAGGATCCCATTAAAGAAAGCTTGCAGATGAATATGATTAGGTTTTCTTTCCTTCTAATGGGAACATCTTCTGAAGAGGGGAGGAGATGAAATGTTGTGTAGTGATAGGGCCTTTGTACCACTGATAGGATTGTTATTGCCTAATTTGGGTAGAAAGGCCATTAAAGTTCTTGGAAGGGACGATAAATGTTCTCTGTAAGTATACTCTCAGCTATGGCTGTGGACCATCGCTGTGTGTGGGCAGTGCTTTACTTTGTAGATGAAAAAGCATCCCTTAACTTAAATGGCTTCATATCAGGCTTGTTTTGCCGAAATCTGTGACTAATGAGTATGAGGTTTCGTCTTGAATTTCATCTCCCTCGCCGAAATAAACCGAATGGCTTTTTTTGTGTGTTTGTGGTTAATGTGCGCTTATGTATTGCCGCTGTGCTTTTCTTACTCGGACCAACAGACTGCGACCGAAGTGTTTCATTAGATTATAAAATGACTATCATAAGCACAACATTTTAAGCAGATTATTGTTCATTTTAGAAGAGCCTTCCGTGCACTCTTTGCAAGTCCTCAAATAACAACCAGTGCTTTTGTGTGTGATCTCTCAAAGTGGACTGCTGTAATGAGAGTTATTTGGCTATATTTTGTAGATTATCTGTCTTGGGAGTGCTTTAAAGGTATTGACAGGGTTCTTCTCTTTACTCTTTACTGCATTTCTACACAAACTGTCTTATTTTAGTAAGCTGATGTGTGAAAACGTGTGTATGTATATGACTAATAGCAGTAACAAGTTGACTGACTAGGGTCTATAGGGTCCCATCACACATCAACTGCATCAGCACCATGTGCTGTTAGTATCTGTGTAAATGTATCTGTTAATAGTAATCGAAGTGAAAATAGACTTTACAGAAAATGATTCAAATACACTGTGTGTATTTATCTGTAGTATAAGCAGTGCCCTTACAACAGTGTAAAAAGACTCCAGTTAATACTCCAAGTAATGATTAGATGTAACATAACAAAGTAGTACATTAACTGGCCACTTTATTTGTTAAGCATTCCTGGGTATGGCCCCGTGCTTTTAAAACGGCATTAATTCTTCATGGCATATTATCAACGATGACTCCTCGTAAAACAGATGTTGGAGATTTGTTAGCTGCACATCCATTATGTGAATCTCCTGTTCCTCCTCATCCCAAAGGTGCTCTATTGGACTGAGATGTTCTCAATTTGGAGGTAATTTGAGTACTGTAAACTGTCCAACCATGAGCTTTGTAACCTGGCGAGTTATCCTCTTGGAAACATCCATCAGAAGATAGGTACACTGTGGTCATAAAGGTTGGACAATTCTCGGGAAGGCTGTTATATTTGAATGATGCTCAGTAAGTACTAAGGAGCCCAAAGTGTGCCAAGAAACTATCCTCCATACCATTACGCCAGCAGCCTGAACCACTGGGACTAGGCAGGCTGAATCTAAGCTTTTATGTAGTTAACACAAAATTTTAACCCTAACATCCAAATGATACAGCAGCAATAAAGACTGGATGTGGTGTTCTCGTTGAAGATTTGACTTTTGACACTTAGATTTTCATTGGGAGTGACCAGGATGGACAGGACTGGAAATAACACAGCTCAGGTTAAGTGGTTTGGAGACAAAGTAAGAGAGGCAAAGAAGATTTGAAAATGGACATGGTTTGGACAAGGCCAAAGAAGCGATAGTGGATATACTGGTCAAAGGATGTTGGATATGGAGCTGACAGGTAGGAGGAAAAGAGAAAGATTCATGGATGCAGTGAAGGACTTACAGAGGGTTAGTGTGACAGAGGAGGATGCTAGGGATTGGGTAAGATGGAGTCAGATGACTCACTGTGGCAACCCCTAAAGGGAACAGCCACAAGAAGAAGAGCAGTTGCCTTCCTATCAGCTCAAAGCAGTCTGGCTATTTTCCTCAGGCATCAACAAGGGCTTTTTGCCCAGAGAACCGCTGCTCAGTGGATATTTTGTCTTTTCTGACTATTCTCTGGTGTTGCAGGAAAATCCCAGCAGATCTGCAGTTTCTGTAATACTCAGACCAAACCATGTGGCACCAACAGCCTTGACAAGTTCAAAGTCACTTAAATCGCCCTTCGTCCCACATCTTCTGATCCTCGCTTTGATCTTAAGTCAGAGCAGGTTGTCTAGACCACAGCTACCAGTACATGCCTGAATCCATGGAGCTGCTTCCCTGTGATTGGTTGATTAGAAATTGACATTAATGGGCAACTGAACAGATGTGTTCAGACTAACTTACTTATATTGTAATTTAGTTTGACCAGCAACATTTTCGAAGTAAAGGTGCTTATGCTGTATTATGTTCTTTGGATAAGTTATGTTCAGTAGTTTCAAATGTTAGCCTGTTGATCTAGAGCGAACTTGTCTATAAAAAGTAATGGTGGGTGGTTTAGTGACCATATGCACACAGTATTTAAGCATCAGTTTTGTGTAAGTACTGTACATTAGTGTGATTACTGCACAGGAATAGCTTGACTTGCCATTTCATCTTCATCTGTGCTTTACCACAAATGCCATGCTCTTGACTATAAAGAAAAACAAATAAATAAAGGTTAAATATAAAGAAGAAGTCTTTTCAAAGTTTTATGTGTAGACTTAGCTGGATCAGGTCTAATGAATTCAGTCAAACTTGTTGTTTAGCTGGAAAACAAGAACAAATTACTTGCTCTTTTTACTCATGAATAAGAAATGAACACCATTAAAAATAAAGGTTGCTTTCCCAGCTTAAGTTGTGTTTTCTTTAGCTTTTGAATTTATTCTCTTCTATCCCCTGTTTTTTTTTTTTTTCATCCTTTCATTCTTTATTCTTACAGCATGGTTTCTTCACTGGGAAAAAAAAGGGGGGAGATTTAATATAGTTATTGTAATGTTGTCTCTCTTTGAACTGAAGATGAAATTGCTTTTGACTTGCAAATATTTCAGACTGAATTGGGCTAAATGACTTTTGGGAAATGTCCCCGGCATACAGTGTCCTCCTCTTTCTCCTCTCTAAAGGTTAATAGTATCTGCTCTCAGTGAATGAGTCAGTGGACTTTACTGTGCCGTTCAGTGACAGACGAGGTTTGGTTGGAGCATCTCTTTTTCTCCCTTCGGGTGGAATAGAGTCAGCAGGCCAAGTCTTGTTCTGGTGGGCATTGATACATGCAGCATAGAGAAGCCTTTAAAGAAGATGAAAGCAGTGGAAGAATGAATAGCCGGCAAATTAAAATAAATTGAACATGAAATACAGTAGCATGTGCTTCTGTGGGATTTGAATGAATGACCTCAAGTCGGCTGTGCTTGACTAGAAAGTTGAGCTACCGCAGACAGATTTCATTAAATGCATAAGGTGTTTTACTAAATTAATTATCTCTTTCTCCTTGTCATTTCCCGCAGGTACGGAGACATGGTTCCTAAGACGATCGCAGGGAAGATCTTTGGCTCAATCTGCTCTCTGAGCGGGGTGCTGGTAATTGCCCTGCCTGTCCCTGTCATCGTGTCCAACTTTAGCCGCATCTATCACCAGAACCAGAGAGCAGACAAGCGGCGGGCGCAGAAGGTACAGGTGAACACAGTTTTATTCCTCTTCAGCGGGGTCCCAGAGGGTTGGATCTCCAGACCTCCAGCCCACAGGGGAGCTCTGACATCTCTCTCACCCCTCAGAGGAGGGGAGGACTCCACAGGGTTCAGGTCATCCCTTTAAGATTACTGTGTTTGTATAATCTACATTGACTGACAGTATTTTCACATTAGCAGTAGTATGCGGTACCCGCTGTTCCCAGTTAGTATTGTCAAACTTTAATAGTCTGTCTAATATACAAACTGAAATTCTCTATTCCTCCATTACCTTAATAAATAGATTCACTTTGGGGGGATTCTTTCCTCCAGAGTATTTATATCTTCACTCGTCTTTTTGTGCAACATTAAGTAGATATTCTCATGTTCCTGCAGGTCAGTGACCTCCTTACACTGGATAAAATAACCCTCTCCTAAATCCTATACAAGGCATTTCAGTCCTGTGAAGCTTTTTTTCCCCCACAGCTGCATTTATTTACCTTTGTTACCAGAACATCCCATATTTGATTTAAACTCTAATGTCATTTTCCACATGGCAGTGTGGCCTTTGCTGTATATCATGATAAATTATGAAAGAGAAGGGGTTATACTTTTTTCAGTTTTTATAGCCCTAGGAGTAAGTTTGTCTGGTAAAGAGCAGGCCAAATTGTTTTATGAGTCATTTCATTTTTAGAGTCCAGTCACAGCACAACTTCTTTTCTGTGTTGCCACTTGGATGTTTGTAGCTGTTTTTCCTGGAGCGAGGAGTTCAGCCACCCACAGTCGCAAGCATCCTCTGGGGAATCATGTCTGTCACTCTCTCTTCGATTCTTCTCCACAAGTGTTTTTTTTTTCTTCTTTTAAATTAATGTAACAAATCCAAGTCTCTGACTTTCATAATTGATCTGTGGACAGGCTAAGGTTGTTGAGTGTATTTAATATGGTAGCCATATGTAGGCCAATTTCATAAGCCACCTAGGGTCAGAAAACAGTTTTGGAACATCTGGTATAATATCCCTCATTAACTCAGAGGTCTCGAACAGCCACTGCAAAATTTTCCCTCAGGACAGCCGCAGTGCTGCTGAGTGAAAACGTGCGAGACTGGCCAAGCAAACGTGACTGTAATAATCTCGACTTTACAAATTTCGCAGCGATCACATCGACAGCAAAGTTAGGCTCTGGCTCCAAACGTTACTTTGCAAACCCTTTCGACAGGTGTCATGGTGATGTAAGCTGTTGTGACGCGCGGAGTGCTGCAAGAATCAGAATAGGACATTGTCTGGATTTTTCTTTTCTCACATGAAGCACGCCGAGAGATAGGATGTGTCAGCCAGGTTTGGATTAGACTGCCTGAGCAGAGCATGAGAGTGACAAGAGACACAGGGCGACCGCTCGCTCCTGGTCAATTACTGCGCTATTCTCACATCAGCTCAAATCAGCACAATGGGACATTACATGGAGTTTATGTTAGGGGACTAGAAGGTTAAGGACTGTTTAGCATCTGATCTGACAACACTGGCCTTTTGCATTTTCACATGTACTTTAATAGGTAGTGCATAGAAAGGATCGTGGCTGGAGTCCGAACAAAGGGGCAAATGTGTGAAAACGTTTAAAGATTTTTGCCTGCTCCTTTATTCAGAATTAATTTCTCCGCCTGGGAAAAGAATCAATTAAATAGAACTTTTAAATCAGTTTACATTTTTAAGGTTTTTGTAATAATGGCCATTGTAACGAATGATAAGAATAACTGATGTTGCCTTGTTTAAACTCTGGGAAGTGTTATTCACTTGGCTGTATCATTAATAACCACATTTATTATGGCAGTATTAACAGATCGATTATATAAACACCAGACAAAAATGATTTTCCATCTCTAACGCCAAACTTCTGCATTAGTATGAGATTTATTAACATAAATAAAGGCTCTGGCTGCAACATACAGTATAAAACCTTCATAAAGTATTATTGTTATTATGATTAGTGACACCAGAGTGAAAATTAAACATCTTACGGTTGGTGAATCTTGCTCCCATTGCGAAGCAAATCTGATCAAATCACAAACATTCAGTCCTAAAGACGAAGATTATTTGACTTTTTGTGTATTTGAATTATCAATATTATAGTAATTTGAGAGTGAAAAGGCAAGATTTTCAGAGGTTTTAAAGCCATGTTAATGACTTTTTTTCATTGCCCCCTAGATATCCATGGCCTGCAATAATTTTATGTTCACCTAGGAAGAGCTCTTATTATTATGTAAAATATCAGTTCCCTCAAACCAAAGTAGTCCTTTAAATCCACAAGCTAAATGTTATCATTACTCAAATCTCATCCAAAAAAACCCATCCTAAATCCTAAGCTAGCCTGTCAAAGAAGTGAATATCAGCAATTTCCCCTCTTTGCATAATTTTCTCTTTCAGTCCGTCCTTGTGAGATTTCACCCTTGTAAGTATAGCAATAAAAAAAACACACTCAGACACAGATTTATAACAGGATTATGGAAACTTAAATGGTAGATGGTTTAAAGATCCTGTCTAGCCCAAGACCTTTTTAAAATCGCGATGTGCGGTGTCCATGAGCGAAACTGGGTAGCAGCATCGGATGGCTCACAAACAAAACTGGGCCAGTAATCATAGTTTGCGGGCAAACCTGACCATTTCTATTCTCCTGAGATAGATAGTGGGTTTATTTGGAGCTGGCAAACATACAGTACACACACTGACACATATTTTCAGAGTCCATTCCTTTCTCTCATCACTGCCATTCACACCTCTCCAACTAAGGCTTTTTCCCTCACACCCTTCACTTGTTTGTTAGACCTTTTCACTCATCTCTACTCCCCTGCCTCCATCCATTACCACTAACCCCTCCCTGTCCCCCTTTTTCTCTCACCCTCTCTGTGATTAATGCAATCCATCTCAGCACACATTCTCTAAATCTGTTTAAAGTTCTGCAACTGTGGGCTGCCCACCACCCAGTCTTAGCTAACTGTAACCTTGTCTGCTGAGCAAGCCTCCGTGGTGACATGACCGCAGGTGCAAGGATGAAAAGAGACAAAGAGAGGATGGAAGGATGGCTGAAAAGTCAGAAAATTAGCCAGAAAAGCAGTTTAAGAGGATGAAATGTATAGGTGAGGAAAAGAGAAAGCAGAGGAGCAGTGAGGAGGAAGGCCAGAGGGAAGGGGTGAGCAGGGGAAGCACAGGGAGCATAGGCAGAGGGTAGAGCTGGAGGCAGTGTTTGTCCCGATGCTGTGTTCTTTCCTGAAATAGCTATTACCCAGCTGAGATGCTTGCTGGAAGGAAGGTGTATGTCTGTCTGCATATGTGCACATCTGTATGCATATACGTGCATGTCTGGGTGCAAAAGCCATACTTCCTGTCAGGCGTTAATCTGAGTGACCTTAGCTGTTCTCTGATCTGCAGTGTCCCGAACATCACCCAGTACAAGACCCCCATAACTCTTCAAGTACCCACCAACAAACCACTGTAGCATGACAGTGCTGTTCTCATTAACTAGTACTAAATGACTCCTTCAGGCACTCGAATATCTCTTTGGCTTGCCTGCCGTGAGGTCAGCGATTTGCTCAAGCACCCCTACATCCCATAGATAGCTTTTCTCCTTTTTATAACAGCATGACTAAAAAGTCTTATCAGTGCTTTCATAATGATATTGCACCTGGATGCTTTAATCCTCGAGAGAGTTATTACTATGGTAAAATCAAGGTCTAAGTGCAAAAGATGATGATAGATTTGCAAATGTGATTTTTTTTTTTTTTTTTTTGAGCATTTAGGAGATGCAGTCTGCACCATCCCTGCCTTTATTAGCGCATGGGATTAAGTGTTGCTTAGCATTTAAGCTTTTGTTCTCAAAATCAATGGAGTATCCTGAATTACATATTGTGCGAGCTTTAGTGGGAGATGTTGTTGAAATGATTTCGCGTTCCCAAATAGTCTTTAAATAAGGCCGCCTTTCCTGCCTGCCTTGTTAAACCTTCTATAGAAAGCCAATGCCATCAGATAAAATTTCATATAAAACATGTTTCCAAGGCCATAAATCCTAATGTTATGCTTTGGGTTCTTCACTGCATCCCTGTGAGGGTGACATTTGTTGTTTAAAGTTGCAAATATTTACTGTCATTGGTTGCATCACTTAAAAATCCACAACAGATATTTTAAGGCCTATATAGGCGGTAATAAATTTGTGGTTCTCTGTCAGGTCTTTTGACAGCAGTAAGGTTTACATCTCAATTGCCCAGCGCTCAGCTGTGCTTTAATATAAATGTATTATACTCACTTCTAGCTGAATATATTTATTCTCTGACTCTATCAGGATGCCTGTAGCTTAGGAGCTACAGCAGGTCATTTACTAATTGGGAGGCTGGTCGTTCAATCCCTGGCTGCTCCAGTCCGCATGCCAAAGTCTCCTGGGCAAAATACTAACCCCAAGTTGCTCTTCGATTCAGCATCAGAGTATGAATGTGTGTTAATGTAAGTTAGAAAGCACTTAGGTGTGCTTGTATGAATGTGTGAAGCTCTTTATGAGGGTAGCTTTGCTACAAACACCATGATTAAAATTTTAAAATCATCTTTATTTGTTTTATACTGGAACTTGATTCAGCCTGGAAACTAGCCTTTTTAGCTTGTCTCCCAATAAGTCCATTTCAGCTCACTTTCTTTTGATCGGCTGCCCCTCACAGACAGAAGATTAAAACAGCAGTTGGGTGGGAAACTGGGAATGTAGACTAGTCCGAAGCATGAGCTTTTGTTTTTAGCCTGCTCTCTGTATATACATGTATATACACTGACCTAATTATTTGAAACTTTGGCCTTTTGTGTTTAATATGAGCATCAATCTCGGTAACTGTATACATGACTAGATGGATCAGAAGTGAAGGAAAGATGCTTCCAGTTTAAGTTACGTGCTTAAATGATAAGAGATGATACACCCGATGACGGCATTGTTGGCAACCTGGTGATAAGCTGTAGCAACTCAGGATTTTACTGACCTTTTTAAGAACTGCTACTGACATGTTTTCTGCACATTGCACATTAGATTGCCATCGAGCCATCTGTCACTTAATAAAGATGTTATCCTCAGCAGATGATGAATAATTCTCATTGTATAGACTACTCTGTCACTGCTTTCACAAGTCTGATTCCTAATGTCCAACTAGAGCCATTAATTACTTATGCATGCCATATCATTTAATAGCCCATTACTGCCATCTATGTAACATGTAGTGTTCTTTACTGCAAATGACATATGACCTTCTCTGTCATTTAACCAACCATTTAGCAAGTGTTACTGGTCATTTACTATAGCAAAATGTCATTTCCTCCACATTTATTATCAGCAAATGGTTGTTTCGCAGAAAATCTGTTCTTCCTCAGATCATTTCTTAGAATAAGGCTATGTTTAACTGAGAGTAAAATAGGATAGCCATTTGAGATTAGCTTTTACAGTACTTAAATGACAAAGAGAGAGCAGATGGGGGAACAGGGAGGAGGAGGAATTATTAAGGAGAAGAAAGTGCATTTTCCAGCATCTGCTGTCCTCTTCGTATCTTTCTCCGCCTTCTGCCCCCCCCAGATCTAGGTGCTTTTTTGCTCTTGTCATACCCCCCCTGTTCGCATCCATCTTCATTCGAGTCTAATTGTTAGCTGTTCTGGGCTCCCATTACAATTAGCCATCCATCTGGGTGGTGGCAGAGAGACAGCCCCTGATCTATCTTACCGCACAAAGCAAAGATGCATGAGGATGCCACTAGTTGCTGTATGTGGCGAGAGGAAGCACACAGCTGCACAGCTGAGACACAGACATTAGCTTGTCTATTCTGCCTCCCTCTAGTCTCCAGTCTCACTGTTTCTGTTTTGCATCGGTTTTCAGTCGTTTCCTAACGGGCTCAAAAAACAGAGTCCGGTCTGCAGCGGTTGCATTAGTTCTTCTCTGGGATTATTTGCATAAAGGTATTAGTATCCTTAGGTAGGACAAATTACAATTTCAGATATAACATGCCTGAAAGAGGGGAAGGTTTAAATGAAGAAACATAAAGGGCAAGTGACACAGAATAGAAAAAGGACGAAGGAATTAATCTAGCTTAACTTTTAAATGTACCCTTGGTATTCTCCTAGATTCCCCTGTGGCTCTGTGAATATTATCTCCCTACTTCCTGTCAAATGTACTTGAAGCCAGTTTATACCTACATACTACGAGTTACTATAAAGCTACTGCAAAGCTACTATACTCAAAAGACCAAATTAAATGTATAGAAACTCAGTAGAATGAAGCCTTGTGTGATTATTTCAAGCAGTTTATGAGGATTAGTGGCATTAACAATTGTTTTGTTCATAATATATAAAAAAATGCTTTCATATGTAAATGAGATTCACAATGTTTATTTCTCCAGTATTATCCCCGTTTCTGTGACATTTCAGGGGTTTTTTCTGTGTTTTATCACTTTGGCTGCAAAGTAGTTCAAGTTGAACCAGCTGTCTTCAAACTTGGTGGGTATTAAAATTGCTACGTTGCAGTTTATGAGTATTAAACTGGCTTCAGGCTAACATGGCAGAAACAAAACAAAACCATCCCACTCACTCCCTCCCTCCTGCTGGCTCCCACTCCCTGTAGTCTAAATCATCTCACTATTGTTTTTAGCCCGCACTCAGAAGGTTGAAGTCAAAAGGTGGAGATGACTTCTGGCTGAGAGTGTTTTGCCCTTCTAGACAATCAATAAAGTCGTCTGCACGTTGCAAGAAGACAGACCAATGCTGATGGGAGACTTCACCGAGGAGGTCAAGAGTGCTGTTGTGAATTATGTCCTTAATAAAAAAAAAAAAAAAAAGAAAACATCAGCATCACAGCAGCCTGTAGAGTGGAGCCGTACCTTTCTTTATAAAGAGGCGGTAATCCGGGTTTAGCAAAGGTATTTTGTCTCTGAGTAGTGTTAGTCTGGGGTTAAGCTGTCTTTGCTACAGATATCTGGGGGCTAGAGCTATCACAGGACTCGATTTCCTTGGAATCAATCTCCCGATTGTCCGGAGTGTCCTGTCTCTGCCGAGTCCCAAATGGATTTTCTAACAGTCAGGGGTTTTTTTTCTAAATTTCACATCTATTTGCTCTCTGGCTCTCTTGCTGTATTTGTCTCTGTCGCTTTTCCTCTTTGCGTATGTGTTATCATACAGCAACATACCTCAGAGGAAGTAAAGGACTTCTTTCCTTGTGGCAGGAATGTCAGCATGTATAAAGGCAACTCTTAAGATGAGTGGCAGCTGCAAAACAGAATAAGACTCTTACACAGTTATTTATATATATACGTGTGTGTGTGTGTGTTTGTGCTTCCTCATCAGATGGTCTCCTTTTTCACTTGCATGGTTCCAAGGCTGGCCTGAGGCAGAACCTAATCTGGTCTCATAGCTCGATTGCTCCACTTTTCACTTAGCCAGTTACTATACCAGCAGTCTAGCAAGGCTGTAACTCACAAGGTGCCATGAATTTTTTAACTTTCACATTCAAGTAAAAGATGAACTTCTGAAAAAACGTCCTGGCACTGCTCAGTGGAGCATTTCACGGGCGCTGAGTGGATATGCAGCGTTTTTTAATCATTTGAGGATATGCCAGGTTAGATCTGTCAGCTGGCAACAAATGGTGTAAAATGGAGCATTTTGCTGGCTTGGATCCTATAACTATAATCTTTAAAGTGTGATTGATCCTAAATTGGGGCTTCGTGGCAGAAAGGAGGAAAACAAAGAGTAAAAAAGGATGCTTGGATCAGTTTATTGGCCTCTGGGTGTGTGGAAACATCTGGACTCTTTCAGTCAGCAGTATTGAGCATCAGTATTCTGGCAAGTGTTAAAATATGTTGGATTTCTGAAAGCTACTGTTTTTCCCTGGGTTGATGCATTTAAAGTTAAAGTGGAATTAAATTGCATTTTGTCTACTACAGCGAACGTAAATCGCATGAGAAGTTTATAGCTTATACTTTTTTGGTTTCACAACAGCACCCACTGTCTGTGCATTAATCCCTCTGAATGCTACATATTTGCTATCTGCAAAGATGGATAACCTGTTTCCATAGAGTCAAATCAAATTGTGTTGTTTTAAACCATATTTGCATAGAGCAAAAGGGTTTCTTGTATATAGATGGTTACACTGACTAAAAGCCACATAGCAGCCTGCTAGACATTACAATAGCTACGAGTGTTGAATAAAAGCCTTAGTTTTCCTGCTAAGGCCTGCGTGACTGACAGACAATAACACACAACCTGCACCGTAGCTTCCTAAAGATTGTTCTAAACAAACATGCACCTAGAAAGATTTTCCTTCTAGGGTCATTTTGCAGGCTAGGGACTAGGTAGCATGTCAGTTACTGCACATTAACCACCATATACGTGTATCTGCATCGGTTTAGATAGAGGTTTGGTCCTTGCTTTTTACTACCACTGCTAACAATTGTCCCTCTGTGACTTGTAAACTGTGTCACAAGACTGGTCACTCCTACAGACACTGGCACTCCAGCTAACAATGAAGAAAATAAAAATGTCAAGAAATTTCAAGAACCATGCAGCCATTGGAAATGAGGCAGAGTCGTGTCTTGGAATTAGCATCTTAGTAGGCCACAGAGCTAAACTTCTAACACTTCCTGCAGGCGGCATTCATGGTTATTTCTTCAAACAAGGGCTCTAAAATTCCAGTAATCTCTTCATGAGACAGACTGCATGAGTTCAGACCCTCCTGAGACTATTATTTATTTACCAATGGTGCGTTTTATAATGGTAATCAGGGACCTATCATTTAATTGTACAGCAAACAGACATGTTTTGCATTGAAAGCTGTTGTTTGTGTGAACCTGTGTTCCAAAGTATTTTCATTGTCAGCGGAATTCATGTTTAAAAACAGAGTTTATTCTCTTTCATTTCACTAAACATGCTTTTTTTGTAGTGTATTTATGGTGTGACTGTCTATGCTTCTATGCAAGCTGATACCTTTGGCTATTTAATACTCCACGTTGCAATATGCTGGTGTTAACGAGGACACTCTATCCATTGCCTTTTTGGCACTCTGTGTTCTCAGTGGTGCTTCAACAGCAATTCAGGCTCAATCTGTTGTGCCCTGACTCTACCTGAAAGCACAGATGAGCCTAGACACAAGTGCCCAGGTCCCAGAGGCCCTGGGAATCTATCAGGGGCCTGAAAAAGCAGATTCAATCTAGCGGGACAAGCTCTCAACATCCCCTCTATTAGCCCTGCAGTGCCTGGCAACCACTGCCACAATATCAGGCCTTCGGTTTGCATGGTCACCCTAGAGAGACGATACCACTGGCAAAGTACAATACCTGAACATAAAGAAGGGTTATTCTAAAGGCCTGTGGGAATGCTGTGCCAGCACAAATGTACAGAGAGGGCACAAAGAGAGTGAGGAAAACTTGTCAAGGAGAGCCGGAAGAAGGATGACAGAGAGAAAGCGAGAGAAAGATAATCATGAAGGAGAACAGGAGAAAATAAACAGTTTAAAAGGAGCTGTGCTATAGATGCCAAAGTGCAGGTTGGTTGCTTTGCATGTGTGTGTGTTCACGTGCACTCCCACATGTTTATTACCCTTGCCTCGTTTTAGATTGCCAAATCACAGCATGAGCTTTCTGTAGGTCAAAAATACATTACTGTGTTTTAAATGAAACTAAAGTCTGGGGATGAGCTTAAATTACCATTCATTACCGAGCCAGGTATTCCTGCTGGCGCTCCACAGTATAAGGTTTGCATGTATATGTATGGAAATTTGCCTATGAAGACGAGACGTGCATGCATAAGCGCACAGCGATAAGCAAACATACATCCGCATACTCGATTAATCCCCCAGCGGTGCGTGAGCCCCCACCCCGCCCCGACAAAACAAACTCTTCACTTAAACAGCTCGCATTATCCTTCGAAGAATTTCTCTTCAATGAATCCATCATTTTGCTTTAAAATGCAGGAAAGGAATGCAACTGAAAGCAGGCGCTTTGTAGCTACACCGAGTTTTAAACCCAACTCCTGGCTTTTATGTGAAAATGGAAGACCTTAGAGGAGTGAGTGACTCACATTACACTGTTCAGTAAAAGCAGTTGTTCTGGTAACTGAGAGATTTACTGACACTCATATTTTCTCATACCCCTGGATACACAAGCTGATGTGCACGTGGACATGTTTGCACACAAACACACACACACGGTGAGACACAGTACATCAAAAATCATTATGTCGGAGTAGAATTTCTCCTCTGTGTCAAAGCTGTGCAAGAACTCCCTGCAAGCACCACAGTATATCTGTTCCTCCGTGTATTGCATCTCTTCTTGTTGTTGTTTTCGTCTCAAGCTGACTGTCTAACGCAAGTTATTTGACAACTTGGGTGGAAAAAAAGAGTGAAAGAGACAGTGAACTTTGCACTAACTGTGATGCATGAGTCGGGTAACTAAAGATGCATTTAAGCCAACACCTAACACAGTGGCTCAGGAGTAAAGATGCGGCGCGCTATGGGAATGGACACTTTCTTGATTTGTTTTTTTTAATACAAAACTGCTAACACAGCCGCACAAAAACAGCCTGATAAATTGAATTCTCTGCTTTAAATACAGAATGACACTTAGCTGCTTAATTCATCCAGGATTTACCTGCTCCGCTCCAGGCTCCCACCATAACTGACTTTCAATCCAAGGAATGTGTAATCGTGTAGTCACTATAAATCATTCATAAGTATCACTGGAGATCAGAGTGAATTCATCACAGGAGATGAGAGTGCATGTTTTAGTAGAGCGTGTATGATTTGATCTATAACTAAAATATCAAGCATGCAAAAGTGCTGAAGCTCAAACGAAGAGGGGTGACAGGATGATGCCATTCAGAGACTTGTTATGATATAGACACTCGCCAACATCTGGTTACTCTTCTTTCTCTCTCTGTTCTTGTAGAAAGCCCGTTTGGCCAGGATACGAATATCCAAGACAGGAAGCTCCAGTGCCTTCCTCCACAGCAAGCGTAATGGTCTGTTTAATGAAGCTCTAGAGCTCACGGTAAGACTCGCCTTTAAAGCACAGACACCTCGCTGTTGCATTGTGGTCTGACACGCTTGCATTTGTTGTGTTGTGTTTTGTTTTTAACTGACAAGACAAAAAGCCTGACCTCTGCGGTAACTAAGTCATGAGATACAAGCCTTCCTTGTCTGTTTTTTAATTACGCCAGCATCCCATCAGAGCAGCTATCTGTGGTCTCATTCTATAAGCGGCACTTCTAATGTGAGCATCTCTGAGCCCAGCTGCCCAGCTGAGGAACAAGCTTCGGGCAATGCAGCAGGAAAAGTAAACACAACTCAAGGATGTTCCTTGCCTCACAAAAATGTTGCGGTTCACAAGCACTACAGTGGCCCGAGGCTGACACAGAACAAAAACAAGTGCTTCTTCCACCCGCTCGCTCACTTTCTGTGTCTCTGTTGCTTTGTCTCTCTTCAGTGGCAATGGTGGAAATCGGGATGGTACCAGCAGTGCACAAGCTGTAGCAGAAATAACGCAACTAATTTACATTCATGCCTGAACAGACGAGGGGTGACTGCGATGCTATCTGCAGTCATGTATGTCACTTTTCCACAGTGCTGTGACGAAGGATTTGCGCCCCCTCCTGATTCCTTATTTTTTGGCATATTTGTCCCACTTGATTGTATTTCAGATCATCAAATTCATTTTAATATTAGACAACGATAACACCAGTAAATATAAAATGCAAGGAAAAAAGTAATCTGTATTTGCTTCCTAAACCTAATAGCTGGTTGTTATTGTCTCTTTCTTAGTGTCATGAACTCTGACCTTAACTGAGGCAAGTGAGGTCTGCAGTTCTTTATATGCTCTTATGGATTCTTTGTGACCTCCTGGATGAGCCATTAATGTGCTCTGGGAATAATTTTGGTAGACCACTCCTGGGAAAGTTCCCCAGTGTTCCACATTCTCTCCATTTATGGATAATGGCTCTCATCGTGGTTCACTGAAGTCCTAAAGCCTTAGAAATGGCTTTATAACCCTTTCCAGACTTTGTTTCTCATCTCTTCTTTAGTTAGTTGTGTGAACTAAAGAAAAATCTTTTAGCCTACTTCACTTTCTCAGATAGATTTGTTTTTTAAGTGGTTTCTCAATTCAGCCTGTCTGGCAGTAATCAGGCCTGGCTGTGGCTAGTGAAATTGCAGTAAGCTTTCCAAACATTTTGGTTAATCACAGTTAATTCATGATTTAACAAGAAGTGGCAATTGCTTTTTCATAAGTTCGAGTAGCTTTTTTCCAATAATAAATGAAAACATCCTTTAAAAACTGCATTTTGTATTTACTCACGTTACCTTTCTCTAAAATTATCATTTGTTTGACGATCTGAAACATGGAAGTGTAATAAATATAAATAAGGAACCAGTAAGTGGGCAAATAGCTTTTCGCAGCACTGAACATGAGTACATATGGCCCTGAATACAGCTTGCCTGCACATTTAACACTGATGGATAAATCTGCTTTACCGAAGGTTTCCTAACACTTTTCTTAAACAGTGTTAACAGAAACCAGAGCTCTGATTGCCTGTAACATTCTTCCTGCTTCATTAGACTGTCGTGTCCAGTTTCAAAATTTACAAAAAAAATAACGAGTTAAGAAGATTATTGTTTGGGGTGGTGTTTTTACCACCTTGCTGGTAAACCAATTGTCAGAGGAAAAAATAAGAAATTGAAAAAAGTAATTGACTTGTCTGTTAAATAACACTGCAAGAAAAAAGATAAATGAAGCTTTCATTAGGTTTTAAATATTTTCTTGTATTGTCTCACATGCCAGAATGGATTTTGAAATGGCACCAATTAAAGTGCTAATAGACTGCTTATGCCTAAAGTCAGCAAAGCTAAAGATCTGTGCCAGCTCAATAATTTTAATTGCTGTCAAACATGGGTTTAATTGTACTGAAGCTATTTACCAACAGTACATACAGTACCATGCCGAGCAAAACATTGTGTTTTGTCACCCAGCGGGTCAAGCTGTTTCCACTCTACAGTATGGTGGCCACCTGGGTGGTGAGCCATAGCCGCCTCCAGACAGACTGCTGATATGGGCTTTGAGTCGCATGTATAGAGAAGGGCAGAAATAGCTCGACCTAAACACCTGTGTTTTACTGCTGTGTTAGGTACAGATAAGCAGCGCGAGCACAGGTGCGCGGTGTCATCAGCGCAAGAAAGTACCCTCTCAGCATAGAAACCTCTGCTTACACCGCCAGCCAGCCGCTTAACAAACAGAAAATTGCTACTACAAATCTTCCAAACATGGCGTTTTACTTGCCTCTCGGCGGTGCTGTGGAGCATGCAGGATCAGGGCAATACTTTTTTCTCTTTTTTGGGCTTTGTTTTTTTATAAACAGCTGAATTACAGATTCTGCTAGGAAGAAAACTGATGCAACGCATTGAAAGTCTGCATGCGAAACACCGCCGTAATTCTGACAAGTACAATCAGAGCATTCGGCAACATACTGAAGAGAACGTCTTCCCAGGCGCAAGCTGAGGCTATTATGCAAAATAGTTTTGCCAATAATATAAATAAATCTGTGTTTTCTGGGTAGTGGCTCTTCAAAAACTCCTCCATAGAGCATGGATAAATAGATAGGTGAATTCAAAATCCGTATGTATACAGAAAAACTCCAAATGCTACCTTAGAAAAGGTGTACATGAAGAAAACAAACAGAATATTTGAACATTTATCTTCACTGTAACTGAAGAACACATAAGCAAATGAATTGCTAAGCTTATCTTGCTCTCTTTACTTTGTTAAGAGATCTGCGAGTTTCCCCGAGACTCGAAAGACCGCTTATTCTCTGACTCACCTCCAAGCTGCAGCACTAGAAATAGCACCTACTCGCAGACAAGTAAACACAGACACAAAACTAAGGGATATGGAAAACAAGTCATTATG